>NW_024963306.1:2708-4599 GCF_019238085.1 Lagopus leucura | reverse complement strand
GGAGAAGCTGCCGGTAAGGAAAATCAGTACAAAACCTCTAGCAGGCTTGATGGCTTCTGTGATTTGATGTGACAGATTGAGCCTGACCTTGAATCTTCTAACAGCTTCCTGAGGATGACAGTACTGTACTGCAAACTTGCAACCTGTACAGTATGTGGACTTACTGGCCCAGTTTTTAACGATTGACAAATAAAATCTTACTGGTTTTTTACTTAGGCAGTGTTTGATTTCCTGCAGGGCACGGGTAAAATTCAGGTATTTAATGAAATCAGTGTGTGTTGTGAGGCTGCCAGCCTCCAATTTGAAAGACATTGACCATTTGTGAAATGTAACCTGAAGGACTCATGAGTGAAGCAGCACAAACAAGGGTATTCAGTCTGTGTCACAGGGAGCTCTTCCCTGTGCTGAACTGTTTCTGTTTGTTCCCCTTCCAGGTCTTTGTATGGATCCATGGAGGTGCATTAGTTCTTGGATCAGCATCATTCTATGATGGCTCAGCATTAGCAGCCTTTGACAACGTGGTTGTTGTGGCAATTCAGTACAGATTGGGTATAGCTGGATACTTTAGGTAAGACAGGCTGTCTTCGATTTTGATAAACCATTTCTAATGTTATGCATGGAAATCCATTGTGGAAAGGCCTGTGGAGTACTTGCTTTGGCAAATAAACTCTCTGTTTCTTAATTACCCATGCAGCAGTTGGGAGCAACTTACAAGTCCCAGGTCTGCTTCAGAGACTGCTGTGGCTTGATTGCTGGCCTGATCTCAACCCTTTTCAAGCCAATTCTTTTTCAATTACGCAGAGAGGCTCCTTCACAGCTGATTCCTTGTCCTGCACACTGTATTTATCTGAGTGTTGTTTTTTTCCACATCAGGCATTTAAAGAAGTCTGTTCTTTCTTTCTAGCACTGGGGATAGGCATGCTCGTGGTAACTGGGGGTATTTGGACCAAGTGGCAGCTCTTCAGTGGATTCAGGAAAATATCATACACTTTGGAGGAGACCCGGGATCTGTCACCATCTGTGGTGAATCTGCAGGGGGAATCAGTGTATCTGCTCTGGTAAGTTCACCACAGGCATGAATGCTTATTATTTGAGAAAGAAACCCACTGTCCATGATCACTCTCAGTACATTAATGAAAAATCAGTGAGAAAACGTGGGTGGCTTTTGGGTAAAGCACACATCACCTCAGTCTGATACACAGCTGATAACAGTGCAGCTTCTGGCTGTTGAAAGTGTTCTTTTTGTACCCAGATGATGTCGCTTAGAATCCCAGATGTCGTTTGTCCTCTTCAAATTTGAATGTCCGTTTGCTCCCGACTTCTCTCTTAGAGCTGTATTTTCCCCTTCTGCAGCACAGCCAGTCTGTTGGACATATGTGTACCTGATTCATACCTGGCTTGCAGTGTTGTTCCCTGAAGTCTTGTAAGCAAAGCTTTATGGGAGGGGAAGGGCAGGTGTGGACTTATCCCTGTTAATGCTGCCACAGACCTTTGCACAGCAGAACTCTGATCAGAGGCCACAGAGTAACACTTGGATGACATTTCTTTCAAAAAAGGCAGTTTCTGATATTGAAGTCCTGTGTCATGAATAGAATGCATTTCCAGTAATGCCTGTTCTTGTTTCTGGATGCTGCTGCTTTTCTCCAGGTCTTATCTCCACTGGCAAAGGGCTTGTTCCACAAGGCCATTTCAGAGAGTGGTACTACAATTAGGACTTTATTCACTGAAAAGCCTGAGAAGGAAGCACAGGTGGGTATTTTGTGGCATATTTAATTTTTGAGATAGTCTTGAATGTCTTAAATGGTGTATTCAAGAAATGTGGATCTTGGTCTTTTTTTCTTGTGGAATTTCAACCACCTTCATTAGAGACAGGATTCCTGTTTGCAGTAAT
>NW_024963306.1:0-2698 GCF_019238085.1 Lagopus leucura | reverse complement strand
AGGGAGTAAGTAATGGCCGTCTGCAGCAAGAAATGGATCTTATGCAATCCAGCAGGATTTCATTTCTCTTACGAGGGTTGTTTCCCCAGAAGGAAGAACAGAGTACCGTATCCATCTCTTAGCATCACCACTTGCTCTTTATCTAAAGGCATTTGAGAGCATCCTTTTTGATCTTGCAAATCTCTTCTCCCAAAGAACATCTATGCCAGGTAAAGGTGCACCACTGTGAACTGTGAGCTCTGCTTGGACGCAGCAGGGGATTTTTTCTGAAAGATGGTGATGTTTGGAGTCCAGCCAGGGACACGCAGGTGGCACTCTCAGTCTACACTGTTACTCCTTTTAGGGTGGGTTCTCATTATGAAAAGTACCTTTCTTGTTCATTCCAGGGTGTTTCTTCTCACATTGTTGATCTTGTATTCAATGAATACATTGGGGAAGCAGAGAGCCGTGCTCAGGTGCGAGATGCCCTTTTTGATGCAATAGGAGATCACATGTTTACTTTCCCAGCCATTGAAGTGGCTAGGTACCACAGAGGTGAGTCTCTGATTCAACATCTATTCATATCAACAATGTTTTTCATTCTTGCGCATGTCTTTGGACTTTATGTATGCGTCACACTTTGCTATCAGAAGATCTGGTAGTGTTTTGATTTTGTCAATTTAGCTTTGGTGAAAGTTCATCATCATTGTTGACTGGCATTTGCAATACGAGCATTCTTGCGTTCAATTTTATTTTCTGTTAGATGCTGGCCACCCAGTCTACTTCTATGAATTTCAACATCGACCAAGCTCAGCCATGTCAGCCACAGGTGTCGTTCCAGAGTTTGTAAAAGCAGATCATGCAGATGAGATTGCCTTTGTCTTTGGAAGGCCATTCTTAGCAGGTGATGTATCTGTGCTTGCTAAACAATTCTTTTAAAATCAACATTGTTATTAATTTCTCTCACCTGAGGACTTTCAGAATAGAATTTTGCTTAGTAACACTGGAATCAAAATAAGCTGGTTTTTTTTCTGTTTTTGGTAATAGTTACTTGTCATTAATTAATTCATCTGCTCTGCTCACATAGAACTTCCACAGCCCAGAGTAACAAGTAGGTTCATAGAATGGTGTGGACTGGAAGGGTCCCTTAGAGATGGTCTTGTCCACAGCCCCTTTGAACTGGTTACAGTGTATTGGAATTGACTGGACTGCTGTTTTTTGATTATTGATTTTTGAATATTGCCATTTCTTCTCTCATTTTGCAGGGAATGCTACGGAAGGAGAAAGTAAACTTAGCAGAACTGTTATGAAGTACTGGACTAACTTTGCTAGAAACGGGTGAGATCCGTAGCGCTAACTGCAGCTCAAGTTTTGTCTGTGCTGCCTGAAGCGTAGCAGCAGCATGGTAGTTCCTGTAAATGTGGCAGAGTTTAAGATAAGTACTGAAACAAATAGTTTCTCTTCTTAACGATTGCAACAAGAACTCTGGAAACGAACACGCAATCCCAAACAAAATCCAAGAGCTTTTTGTATCTGCAGTGGAGGATTAGATCCCCAAGTAAGGGCAAACATCATTACGTGTTTGCTGTTCCAGTGATGAGCTTTTTGATAAAAACATCCATCTGTTCAGCTACTAGAATCGTGCAATCTGAGCTCCTGTTAGTCTTCTGAAACGACCTCAGGTTGAGAAGTCAGAGCACAATGGAGAGGTAACTTTTCATTTTTGTGCTTCCAGAAATCCCAATGGGGAAGGCTTGGTGCATTGGCCTCAGTATGGTCTGGATGAAAGATACCTGGAAATAGACCTCATACAAAAGGCAGCAAAGAAACTGAAAGAAGACAAAATGGAGTTTTGGGTACAGCTCACAGAACAGATGAGGAGTGAAAGAAGGCGAGAGCACACAGATTTGTGAGAGCTGCAGAGGATACATTTTCCTTTTACAGTCTGAAGTAAGGTCAACAGCAATTTGTCAGAATGCCGATTTTAACCTTGACTTTCTAACTCACTAATGTGTAGTTTGTTGTCATGATCGCAGGAAAACTACCCTTGATTCTCTCCCTCAGTGAACAGAGAGTTTCAGGGGAAGTGCAAGATGCTCATGGAAATAAAAATCAATGATGAAGCAAGCGGGGGAAAAAAACGTCTCTCAGGTTCAAACAGACCCGAGAGGGTGGTGGCACACAGGAACAGGTTGCCCAAGGAGGTTGTGGATGCCCCATCCCTGGAGGCATTCAAGGCCAGGCTGGATTGGGCTCTGGGAAGCCTGGTCCAGGTGACCCTGCACATAGCAGGGGGGTTGAAACTAGATGATCATTGTGGTCCCTTTCAACCCAGGCCATTCTATGATTCTGTGGTATCCAAGGGAATATTGGCAAATATATTGAAATGTACAAGTAGTTATGTTTACTGAATATGTCATAGGTGTCACAGAATGTTGTTTGTTCCTTCTGCTCTTCCTTTCTGAGAGTGTCCTTGGTTGTCATTCTTCCAGCCCTCCTGTGAGGGTAAGAGCATCCGTCTCAAACCAGCCATGGGATCACAAGTGTTTTCCTGTTCTGTAAACTGTTACAAATACTGGAGCTGCAGGCAGAACGTTCAGCTGCAAGCTGGAACAGTGGCTGCCTCTAAATTTAACTTGTTTGGCTTTTCTTGTAAGTGTATGTGCTATGGTAGGCCTACAGGGTAAGAAATTATACCTCAGGATTCATTTATCAAATA
>NW_024963305.1:0-9062 GCF_019238085.1 Lagopus leucura | reverse complement strand
CAATTTATACTCAATAATGCTCAATAACCATTTATTGCAGCTTCTCATTGTGAATGAAAAAACAAAATAAAATAAAACAAACACAAGAACACAGCATTCAAAGACCATACTTTGCAGCTTGGAGAATTTGAAAACGTATGGTAGAATATACCGTGTGCCAATGTCAGTTATTTCCAGTGTAGGACATTCTGCTTGTTACTAAACAATTCCCTTACAAGCATCATTTAATTTTTGGCTAATGGCTGTATATGCTATTGAGTAGATTACAGAAAATTTAATCATTTTACAGGATTCACTTGACAACAACAAAGAATACAAGAAAGCTGATGTAGTATAAAGTTACCTTGAAGATGAGCTTCTTTTTCTTAGATTCAAGAGCAATAGAGCTGTGCCAATAAGACATGAAATCTTAATGTAACCAGCATGCAACACAGTCCTCCTGAATAAAGTAGAAGTTAATGGGAGAGTGTCTTTGC
This sequence comes from Lagopus leucura, assembly GCF_019238085.1. NCBI lineage: Eukaryota > Metazoa > Chordata > Aves > Galliformes > Phasianidae > Lagopus > Lagopus leucura. The sequence continues at coordinate 8,586 of NW_024963305.1, read as the reverse complement.
ACTAAACCAGAGAACTCTTGAACCTCCCTGGAATACTTTTGATGCTCTCCTTTCCCAGTGAGAACGCTAACCCATGAAGACTGAGATGATTCTCTTTCTCCTCGATTACTGATGGGTGAGCCAAGGACTCTGACCCAAAGAAGTGTTCTCTTCTACTGGCCTGGGAGCTGTGTCTTCAGAGAAAGGAGATTGGCCCTGCAAAGAAGAGAGTGGAAAGCTGACATATGGGCACTGGGGATAAGAAGGTGCTAGTAAGAAGATGAGACAGCTCAGCTTGAACCAGTGTATGTGTAACATCATTCTTTCCTATCCATGTTCAAAGGAGGAGGATTGGAAGGCAGCTCTATGACATACAGAGCATTAACATAAGGCTCCAAATTATCCTACGGTAAGGACAACAACAACAACAACAAAAAAGTGGAAAACATTTACGATTGAAGAGAGGGAGAAATTGAAATAGAGAAAGTCTCAGACTTCTTACTTGCAAGTAGAACATGAGGTTTAATATGAGTGAAAAAAAATTAGTCCAGATGTGGAACACCATCAGTGAGGTGATAAAGGTTGAAACAGCTCTCCACAACCATCTCATTGCTAACACAACAGAGGGACTTAAAAAATACAGGACTGAAGAAACCAAAATATTCACAGCGCTTGACCTCAGCTCCCATGGCTTCTACCTGCCGTGTGCCGTACCCAGCTGCCAACCTGCTTCAGAGCTGTCCACACGCCAGCTGCCCTCCCCCAGCTGATATCGCACACTTCACCCTCAGCAACTACTCCGGGCAAGGAGCCACAAACGGGGTGTGTGGGCGGAAGCCAGCACTAGGGGAGCAGCCCAGCGCAGGCGGCGGATCGGGGACCGCCTCCGCCATCTCGTCCCGATCCGGGGACACCTCCGGTGCTCCGTGTCGCCCATCACCCTACAAACCTCCCCCCTTTCCCGCCCCCCCTCGGCCCCCGCGCGGGGCTCCGCTCCCTCACCTGCACGGCCCAGTCGCCTTCTTCTTGGCCGAGGCCGGCCGAGCACAGCGAGCTCCGCCGCTCGGCCGCGCCGTGCGGCAGCCCGGCGGGGAAGCAGGGCAAGAGCGGCCCGAGGAAGCGGAACTCGCTGTCGACGGTGCCGGCGGCGAGGCGGACGTCGTAGACGTAGCTGCGGGGCAGGGAGCCGGCGCCGCTGTCGGCGGCGGAGCGCGGGAAGGCGGGCAAGGTCCCCGGCTCGCCCCGCCGGGCCCGCCGCACATGGGCGGCCACGGCGGCCGCCGCGCCGGCCACGAAGAGCGCGGACACGCAGGCCAAGCAGACGCTGAGGTACAGGGTGAGGCGGCCGTCGGGCTCGGCGGCCGGCGCCTCTTCGCTCGCCCGCAGGCGGCCTTCGGAGAAGCCGTCGGCCAGGGCGACGGCCAGCGTGGCGCTGGCGGAGCGCGGCGGCCGCCCGCGGTCCCGCACCAGCACCACCAGCCTGTGCCGGGCCGCGTCGCGCTCGCCCACGGCCCGCGCCGTGCGCACCTCGCCGCTGTGCAGCCCCACGCGGAACAGCCCCGGCTCCGTCGCCTTGGCCAGCTCGTAGCACAGCCACGCGTTCTGCCCCGCGTCCGCGTCCACCGCCACCACCTTGGCCACCAGGTAGCCCGCCCGCGCCCGCCGCGGCACCAGCTCGCCCAGCGCCGCGCCGCCGTCGGCCGGCGGGTGCAGCACCACGGGCGCGTTGTCGTTCTCGTCCCGCACCAGCACCCGCACCAGCGCCGTGGCGCTCCGCGGCGGCGAGCCCCCGTCGGCGGCGACCACCGTCACCTCCACGGCGCGCACCTGCTCGTAGTCCAGCGGCCGCACCACGGACACGGCCCCGCTCTCGGCGTCCACCGACACGGCGCGCCGCTCCTCGCCCTCCTCCCGCACCAGCGCGTACCTCACGCGCCCGTTCGCGCCCGCGTCCGCGTCCGTCGCCTTCACGCTGCCGATCCGCACCGCGCCCGCCTCGTTCTCGCTCACCCACATGCTGTACGCCGCCTGCGTGAAGCGAGGCGCGTTGTCGTTCACGTCGCCGACCCGCACCCGCACGCTCTCGCGAGCGCTCAGCCGCGCCCGGCCCCGGTCCGTGGCCACGATGCTCACGTTGTACTCGGCCGCCGTCTCCCTGTCCAGGGCCGCGCTGGTGCGCAGCTCGTAGTGGTCGGCGAACGCGGCCGTCAGGCTGAACGGCACGTCGCCCTCGACGGCGCACTCCGTCCGCCCGTTGTCGCCGGAGTCGCGGTCCCGCACGCTCAGCAGGGCCACCACGGTGCGCGGCGGGGCGTCCTCGGGGATGGACGCGCTCACCGAGCTCAGCTCGATCTCCGGCGCGTTGTCGTTCACGTCCAGCACCTCCACGTGCACTTTGCTGTGCGCAGACAGACCGCCGCCGTCCGTGGCTTTCACTGCAAATTTATGGATTTTCACATCCTCAAAGTCCAGTTTTCCTGAGACGCGAATCTCCCCTGTATCAGCGTCCAAATCAAAAAGCTGTTGGGACTTCTCCGAGGTGAACTCATACCGCACTTTGCCATTGGTTCCTTCGTCGGGATCGGCGGCCGACACACGCACCACCAGCTGCCCCGGGGGGCTGTTCTCGGCCACGCGCACCTCGTACACCTCCCGCGAGAACACCGGCATGTTGTCGTTGGCATCCAGCACCACCACCCGCACCTCAGCCGTGCCCGACCTGGGCGGCGAGCCCCCGTCCGTGGCCGTGAGCACCAAATGCAGCTCCCGCTGCTCCTCGCGATCCAAAGGTCTCTCAAGGACGAGTTCCGCGTATCTCTCTCCATCTTCTCCTTTTTCGAGAGCGAGAGAGAAATGCGAGTTCGGGGATAGACTGTAATTCTGCAAACCGTTAATGCCCACGTCCATATCCTGCGGTGCTTCTAATGGGAAACGAGACCCAAGAGATGCCGTTTCGGGTATCTCCAGAACCACCTCCTTCTGCGGGAACACGGGGGAGTTGTCGTTCACGTCGCGAAGCTCCACCTCCCCGCGGATCAGCTGCACCGGGTTATCAAAGAAAAGCTTGAAGAAGAGCGCGCAGCTCTCGCTGTGCGGACAGATCCGCTCTCGGTCCAGCGTCTCCGTGACCGTCAGGACGCCGCTGTGCGGATCGAGGCGGAAATGCTGCTCGCTCCCCTCGGACACCACGCGCGCCTTGCGAGCCGCCAGCTGGCTCGGAGAAAGCCCCAGGTCCCGGGCGACGTTGCCCACCCACGAGTCCCTCGCCATTTCCTCCCACACGGAATAGCGCAGCCTTTCGGCCCCGCTCTCCCACACGCAAACGCACACGAGCCACAGCACCACTCGCCTCTGGCCGCCGCCGCTCCGGCTCCCGCTCGCCGTCCCTCTCCGCCACGGCCGGCCTTTCCCGGCGCCCTCCATGCCTCGCCGCCTTGCTCGCCGGCCCCGACGCGCCGCGCTGCCGCTTGCCGACCCCAAGCCGCCGCACTTTCACAGCGCCGCGGCCCCCAAGCCCCCGAGCGCCCGGCTCCGTGCCCCGCCGCCCTTCCCGAGCGGCTCGCACGGCTCTTCTGCGCGCCTGCGCCTGAAAGCGCGCTGCGGCCACAGGGAGCTGCCGCTCCGTGGACAACATCCCCACCCAGCGGCGCGACGCCGAATTGCTTCCCACCGGCGCTGCCGATGCTGAAGGAGTTGGAGGTTCGAATCTCTTCTCCTCCTCCAAATTCGATCCGAAAGGCGCTCTGTTAAATAACCACCGCGTTTGACATCTTGGTAGAACTTCCTGTGTCTCCATTGCGAAAGCTTTTGCTCCCTGCTGTGTGGAATTTACAGAATGTTATATCATCTCATTTCAGTGTACTGTCACATTTTCTTTATTTTCTCTTCTTCTTTACCAGCTTGTTGGGAAGGGAGGTGGTTTGGACACATACGAACATTGAATGATTGAACTGGTGCGGGACTTCTTACAGGGAAAGATGTTTCAGGCAAGTGATTCACCATCACCCCATCTTGCCATCACACTAGAATGATATTTCTGCTGTAGCACAGAATGCTGATATTGTTTTTTTCACACTGTTTATCACAACTCACCCAAAGCTGCTAAGGCTCTAATGCTTTCCTTTTTGATAGAGTGTGGCTGATGCCAAGGGGAGCATCCCTCTGGAACAAGAGAAATAGTGCCCACATGGGAAGTGCCTCAGCACTCAGAGTTAGCACTCAGCTGTGTTCATGTTTATGCATTGTGAACTCCACTGTGGTCCTTTTAACAGCAGCTGGGACCCCCAGTCTCACAGATATGTGCAGAAGGGAAGGAATGTGAAGAGTCAATCACGCTCTTGTTTGTAAGTTCATGTAAGTATTGGAAAGGCACAATGTGATTCTTCTCAAGGCTGAACAAGCCAGTCTGCCTCAGCATTTCTTCATAGCAGAGCTGCTTCAACATTCTTATGTCCTCTTGTCTTGCTCCATTCACTCCATGTCACTGCTGGTGGGCACAAACCAGGACACAGTATTCTGGTGGATCCTCATGAGTACAAAGCAGAAGGGGACAAGCACCTCCCTCACCCTGCTTGCCATGTCTCTTCTGATGGAGCCCACAATATAGTTGGTCATATGGGTGGCAAACACACAGTTATGGCTCATGTCAAGATCTTGGTGCACCTGAAACTCAGAGTCTCCACAGGGCTGCTCTCAGTTAGTTCTCCCAGATTGTAATCATACTCAGGAAGAACCTGACCAAAGTCCAAGTCCACCTCATGGACATGTTGAACCTCATTCGATTCATGTGGACTCACTTCCCAAGTTTGTCCATGTCCTTTGAATCCATCCCTACCATCTCTTGCATGAAGTGTACCTCTCAGCTAAGTGTCATCTGCAGACTTGTATCTGATCCCACTGTCTCAATTCATTGATTGAGATGTTGGAGAGCATTAGTCCCAGGACAGACCCCAGGGGGACACCACTCTTCACCAGTTTCCACCTGGCTGTGACCATCCAACCAATTCAATTCCTTATCCACTGAACAGCTCATCCTTCAGATCCACACCTCTCCAACTTTGAGATAAGGAGGTTGTGTGGGACCATGTCAAAAGCCTTGCACAAGTCCAACTGGATGACATCACTTACTCTTCCTTCATCCATTTCTGATTATCTCCATGTCCTCCTCTTGTCTTGCTGCCTTCACTCCATGTTGGTGCTCATGAACTCTTTTCCTCCGTGCACTGTGGAATATGTTTAAATGTGTTGTTTCCATTCAGTGCACGATCACATTTTCCTCATTTTCTCTACTTTTTAATTGGCAGATGGTGAATAACTTGTTGACCGTACCAGACACATACCAGCATTGAATGACTGAACTGGTGCCACACAGCTTACAGGGAAAGGTGTTGTAAGCAAATGACTCACCATCACTCTATCTTGCTATCACACTAGGAAGATGATTCTCTAGGACAGAATCCTGATATTGTTTTCATCACATTGTGAATCACACCTCACCTAAAACACCAATGTCTGTAATGCTTTCGTGTGTGAAATTCATTTCTCTTTTCTGCGTTGACAAGGATTTCCTCTCTTGCACCTCCACTCAAGTGTGTCACCTCAGAAGCAAGCTAACACACGAAACAGAAAATTCTCCCCAGTTGTGCACAAAGAACTCAAACAGCTGTAAACTACTTCCACAATTTGGAGATAGAGAGGTTTAGGAATACCTGAAAGGATGACTAGAAAGGTATAGCGAAGAAGAGAAGGAGATAGCAGGGCAGGACAGGGAAGGGAAAAACTCAGTCTATCTCTGTTGATAAGCTCCCTTCGAGTATGGGAAGGCCACCGTGAGGTCTCCCCCCAGTCCTCCTCCAGGCTGAACAAGCCAGTCTACCCCAGGCTTTCTTCATACAGGAGGTGCTTCAGCCTTGTAATCATCTTCACAACCTTCCCTCAATTCTGCTTCAATTGTTCCACAGCACTGCAGGTGGTTCCTGAAGAAGGCAGAAGGGAGTGGGACAATCACTTCTCTCACCCTGCAGGCCACTGCTCTTCTGATGGAGCCCAGGATACAGGTTGCCATCTGGGCTTATGGCTCATGTCAAACTTTTTGTCCACCTGAAACTCCAAGTCCTTCTCCACGTGGCAATACTCTGTCAGCTCATGGAATGACCTGAGCCCAACTTCAAGCCACTTCCCTTTGTGGAACCTCATTCAACTCACATGGGCTCACTTTTCAAGCTTGTCCAGATCCCTTTGGAAGGCAACCCTTCCTTCTATTGTATCAACTGCACCACTGAAATAAATGTTACCAGCTATCTTGCTGAGGGTGCATTTCATCCCACTGTCTAGATCCACTGACAAGGATTTTGAGGAGCACTGGTTCCAACACAGACCCTAGGGGACACCACTTGTCACTGGCCTCCACCTGACATGGAGCTCTTGACCACAATCCTGTGCATGTAAGCATTCAACCTTCTACACTGAACAGTCCACCACTCATACACATCTCTCTTTAGCTTACAGATAAAGATGTTGTGTGGGACCATGTAAAAGTCCTTGCACAGGTCCAGGTCGATAACACCACTTACGTTTCATTTGTCTAGAGATGCTGTTCCTGCACCATAGAAGTACACCAGGTGGATCAGACAGGATCTGCCCTCACTGAAGAAACACTGGCTGTGTTGGATCCTCTCCTTTACTTGCTTGTGTCTTAACATGGCTTCCAGAAGAATCTGTGGCTCAATCTTCCCCAGCACAGACATGAGGCTCGTTGTTTCCCGAGCCTTCTGAGAAGGCAACACCCTCGCCCATCCTTCCCTGCATAACTCTTGTAAACAGCATGTATATCTTCATCACAGTATTCCAGTTGTGTGAAGCTTCTCACCAGATTTCCATGAGAACATATGCACAATATTTTTCTACTTTTCCATGTTGTGGTTTCCAGCTCTGGCTTATTTCCCATGATGCATGCATTGGGATACAGGAACTTCAGATGGGGTTTAAGATGTGCTGCCTTCCTCAATGTTCTCTTCCTCTCTCATGTAGAACAGCCTTGAGGGAAGAGAACACTGCCTGTGCTTCCAATCCCTTCAGTATCCCTCCAAGGGATATGAATTCTCTTGATTTTTTGCAGTCTGCTCATTGCAACCTCATTAACTCTGTTTGAATAATTAGGATAGAGTAGTTCTCCAGTTTCACAAGCTATGGGAGCCTCTTCTTGTTACTGCAAAGTCAGACTCTCATCTTCAATGAGATAGAGACATTGTTGTGTTTTCCTCTTCCATTCCTTTTGCTTGGAAGCATGAGAGTAACTGAAAATCGAAACAGCATCAGAAATCAAGACAGCTTTCCATCTTTTCCTTCCTTTCCTTCTTTCCTCCCATGCGTGCAATGAATCCATCTGTCCATCCAGCCGTTTGGGATAGTTGCCATCTCTCAAGTTACTATTGATACTGCAACACATGAACTACTAGTGAAACAACCATGGGCCAAGTATATAAGCAGACAAAATTGTGAATACAGCCCTTAATTTGTGCCATGCAAAATAACAGTGACACCTGGGATCCATCTCCTTGTACACCTTGTACACTTGATTGGCCCTTGGCACCTCAGGGAGAGGAGGGTTGACCCATGACCTTGCTTACTGTAACCTCATCTTTGGTTTCGATATGGAGGGAACAGATCCAGGCACAGAAGAGCTTCCAATGATACTTCCCACTCTGACTGCGCTCAGTGCACAACAGACATGTTGCTGTTCACCTTCAGGTGCAGAAGTGCATGAAAGGAAAAACGAGCTCACTGAGCCATAAATAATACACCCCTATGTTGCCAGTCCAGAGCTACCTGAACCACTTCAGCCCTAGCAGATTTATGCACCTGCTGGTTATTTTGATGATATTCCATGTCTTAGGTTCGTGAGCACCACAGAGATCCTATTATGGTAATCACATTCTCCACATGGGCAGCAATACCTTTACACAATGCAGCAGGCATGAGGGGTTTGCCTCTGTGCTACCAGTAACTCTCCTTGTATGGTCTTAACCACTCCCAAGGAGTATTTTCCACCATTCATGATTAAGCACAGAGAGCACTGATCACTTTTCTCATTCGGCAATATCCAAAGCCAGCAGCATGGCCTGTGCTTCTGCACATTGGTTCCATTCACCCTCTTATTCAGTGGTTTCTGCAACTTGTCATGAAGGACTCCATACTCCGGTAAATGCTCCTGCATAGTCAGGAGAAAGACAATCTTTGCCTCCATTATGGGTCATGACAATAAGTTGATATTTGCAGTCATTCTCTCATCCTACATATAGAGGCAGCTGATACTGACACAGATGGTTCACCAGTTCAGCCAGAAGGCCTTGCACAGGGACTGGAGAAACTGCAGGGCCTGTTTTGAGGGTGGGAACAACTCCAAGGCCTCCTGCAGGAACTGGAACGATTATAGGGCATGTCACGCATCTGGGAGCAACCACAGAGTGTGTTGAATGGGTTGGAGCAACCACGGGACATATTGTAGAGGAAGGAGAAACTTCAAGGCCGGGCCTATGAGTTGGACCAACCACAGGGCCTGCTGTGAGAGATGGGGCGACTACAGGGGCTCTCATGGGAGTTGAAGAA
>NW_024963304.1:0-1663 GCF_019238085.1 Lagopus leucura | reverse complement strand
TTTCTGGCAACAGATTCCTGATGAAGAAGAACAGAGGCTTTCTGGCAGCAGATTCCTGCTGAAGAAGAACAGAGGCTTTCTGGCAACAGCCTCCTCACCAAGTGACGCCTGCATGCTGCCGAACTCTCCTGGGCTGCTGCCCGAGCGCTGCTGCTTCCTCCCGCATTGGCTCCGCGGCCGCCTCCTGCTGCCTGCTTGCTGCCCAAGGCCGCCACGCTGCTGCTCCCCCCCCCGCTGCTTCTGCGCGGACCTTCAAACGCCGTGCAACGGGAAGCTGTTGGATCCTGGCGGTGACCATCCCCGCTTGACGCAATTCTTGCTTCTTTCCCATCTTTTCGGTCGCCCTCCTTCCCTTCCCCGTCTCCCTGATGAGGGTTTGTAATAAACCGGTTGGACTAACACATGAACCGTTGTTTCTTAATCTCACGCCGGGCATACAGATATTAAAAGAACCTCATCTCCCTCCTGTAAGTTGGAGCGAGACGTTTTGTTACTGGCGTAGCCGTGGCAGGATACCCGCTGTGAGTGTTGTCCTTCCGGGTGCAGTTTGAAACTTCTCTGTGTGCACCTCCTGGAGTTGCAAGGAGCGACCTTTTTGAACATTGAGACGTGAGTCCTTCTCCAGGAAGACCGCTCCGTATTCTGAACCTTTACCTTTTACGTGAGTACCTGTCGGGGGCGTATTTTGACTGTTTGCATTTTGGGGAATGACTGGGGAAGTGGGGAAGTGATATTTTAACTTAACGTTTGTGCCTCTCCAAGACCTTTTATTCTCTCTATTGAAACCTAGAAAGTGTAGCTTTAGCTTCTTCGCACTTTTTGTGCTGCCCCAAAGAAAGGGAGGAGTGGTTTGAGCGGTGAGCAGCTCCTGGAGTTGCAAAAAGTGAACTGCAGTGTGTCTTGTAACTCAGGTGTGGTGTTTGCAGCTTTTCAGCCTCTTGTCTTTGTGTGCTCCCCTCAACAAAAGGAGGCGCGATGGGAGCATTCGCATTTGTTCAGGTGTGGTGCCTCCTTGGGAGGAGCGGTGAGGAGTAACTGAGCTTTTGAAGACGTGCACCTCCTCCTCCCTTAGCGTAGGTCTCCCATGGCATTAGGAAATGAGTGACGGTATTGCCGGTCGGAGAAGTGAAGCTGCGTTATTTGACCTTTTAGAAAAGCACGGTGCTCGTCCCTCTCGATCAGGGGTGGGCCGGGCACGCCAAAATGGGCATCATTTGCAGTGTTTGGACCGCATTAGCGCCTTACAGAATGAGGCTGGGACACAGCTGGAAAGGAAAGTCGTTTGTTTGCGCCGTGCTCGGGGCTGCTTTAAAAGCTGCCGTGGAGTTCCGAGATGAAAAGCATTCGGCAGAACTCCAAACCATAGAAGCACGACAGGAATCGGCGAGAGTTACACAGAATGGGTAAAAACTCTGCGGAACCAAATAGTTAATGGCGAGGAACAATTAGAAAGAGAAACGCAATTCGGCCTTGTTGCAGATGGCTTTCGAGGGACTGTTAGCATGTAAGGATACCAGCGGCACTGTCACCCACAGTCTGCCTCAAGCAAAGACTTTTCCTCAGGAGGAACTGCAAGAAATAAAGGCAAGGGTAGACAAATGAGAAACCTGGGATGTGCTGGGATGGTTCTGGATGGTCCTGGGATGCTACTGGGATGTGCTGG
>NW_024963303.1:0-1232 GCF_019238085.1 Lagopus leucura | reverse complement strand
TAGCCCTGCCTAGGAACAAACAAAGCAAGGCTAACCCAACCCCGTAAGCAATGCAAACTTAAAGCCAATTTGGTTTACACTAATTGAGTGTAAAACTAAAGCCAATTTGGTTTACATGAATCGAATTTAAAACTGAAGCCAATTTGGCTGAAATAAGTTGAATGCAAAGCCAAAGCCAATTTGGTTGATGCGAAGTGACTGCAAGGCTAAAGCCAATTTGGTTGAAATAAATTGAGTGCAGACGCCGAAATCAGCGCAACTCTCAGAATGGCCACAATGGGGCACAAGTTTCAGACTGGCCGGGAAGGAACACAAATGGCCTCCTACGGCCCTTGGTTACGGGGTTGGGTTAGCCCTGCCTAGGAACAAACAAAGCAAGGCTAACCCAACCCCGTAAGCAATGCATACTTAAAGCCAATTTGGTTTACACTAATTGAGTGTAAAACTAAAGCCAATTTGGTTTACATGAATCGAATTTAAAACTGAAGCCAATTTGGCTGAAATAAGTTGAATGCAAAGCCAAAGCCACTTTGGTTGATGCGAAATGACTGCAAGGCTAAAGCCAATTTGGTTGAAATAAATTGAGTGCAGACGCCGAAATCAGCGCAACTCTTCAAATGGCCTCAAGGGGGCGCAAGTTTGAGACTGGCTGGGAAGGAAAAGAAATCACCTCCAACAGCCCTCAGGTGTTGGTTACGGGGTTGGGTTAGCCCTGCCTAGGAACAAACAAAGCAAAGCTAACCCAACCCTGTAAGCAAGGCAAACTTAAAGCCAATTTGGTTTACATTAATTGAATGTAAAATTGAAGCCGATTTGGTTGAAATAAATTGAATGCACATGCTGAAGTCAGCGCAACTCTTAAAATGGCCACAAAGGGGCACGAGTCTTAAAGCAGCCAGGAAGGAACGCAGATGGCATCCGAAGAAAGCATTGATTGGCCTGGGAGTAGAAGGGCCCTAAGGAAGGGTGTGGGTTAGGGTTGGATCGCTGGGCTGAGGCTGATGGGATGAACTATAATGAGACTGAGTGCCGCATCCCACACGTTGCCTGCGACGACCTTGGGAGGTGGTAGGGGCTTGTGGCAGAGTGACAGGAGGATCATGGAAAGGGAATGAAATGGCGATTCGGGTAACAACTCGACCGAACTGAGCTGGCGGTGAGTGTGGGAGATCTGGAAAGACGACAGTGTCCCAGGGGGGAAGTCATCAGCTGGAAGTGTCAAAGGCATCTTC
>NW_024963302.1:0-6744 GCF_019238085.1 Lagopus leucura | reverse complement strand
AAAAATAAAAATAAAAATAAAAATAAAAATAAAAATAAAAATAAAAATAAAAATAAAAATAAAAATAAAAATAAAAAAAGAAATTTTCTGGAGGATTTCCTGGCTTTTCTAATTAGATTGCAAACTCTTTGGGAAAGACATTGCTTCTGAGAGTTGTAAGTATGCACTTATTTACAAGGCCAAAATTCCATTAGATTCTCCAGGTACTGCTGTAATACAGACAGTAATTTTTAATGCATACAAAGATCCAGAACTTGTAAAATTATATAGAATTCTCAGTGCTTGCAAGCTATTGGAAAAGGAGTGAAAAATGAATGTTCTAACAAATTCTTCAGCTGTTTCTGATTATTATTATTATTATTCACTCCTAAGAACTTAGTACTATGCTAAATACTATGTGGCTTTTTGCCTCTCAAACTACTGTCAAGAATGGCAAAAATAATGTTTCTGAATACTTAAAATGTCTTTCATCCCACCCCAAATGACTGGTTAAAATGGATTCTTTCACCAGTGTTTCATCTGTTTGAGACATCTCAGGCTACATGCTGGGATAAAGAGTTCTTTCTTGGATTCTCAGACGATAGAATGTCTTATGTTCTCCATCTATTCAGCATATTCCCCATAATGGTTTATTCAACATCCACCTATAAATTCTCTTTATTTTTTTAACACACTGCCACTCTGCTGAGAAGTGTCCATCTGGTCAATACGGTCAATCTACAGTCTGATTCAAAATCTCCACATGCCAAAAATCATATTATATGCTCTTTTTTCAGGAAACATGATCTAATTATGGAATTGGAAGGGATGCTAGGGGCAATGTAATTCGTCACACAGTCCAAAAGGAACATTAATTTGTTTTATGGTACTCTAAATAGATGTTATTCCAGCAAGTTCTAAGAGATCTCCAATGATGGAGCAGCTACAATCTTGCCAAGAAATCTCTCCTGCTGTTTTAGTGGATACTAATGAAAAAAATGTAAAGCAAAACTCTGAGACTGATGATTTCTAAGAGAATGATTAGGTTGTTAGGCAATCCTATGTATACAAATTCCAGTCCTCTCTGACAGAACGAAAACATGCATGTATTTCACAACAGGTGTGCAGACCCACAGCACAATATAACTGAAAAGAGAGAGGCCAAGCTTGTTTGTTTGAGAGAAATTTAAATGAAATGTTTGCCAGAGTTTTCTTTGAAAAAGTTATTTCTCTGTATTCTGTTAATTATATGATAGGGCAAGGGAAATGGCTTAAAACTAAAGGAGGGGAGATTTAGACTAGATGTCAGGGGGAAGTTTTTTAGTAAGAGTGGTGAAGTGCTGAAACAGCCTGTGCAAAGAGGTTGTGGATCCCCAGCCCTGGAGGCGTTTAAGGCCAGGTTGGGTGGGAACCTGGGTAACTTGGTCTAGTACTTGATTCAGTGGTTGGCAGCCCTGTCTGTGGCATTGGGGTTGGGACTTGATGATCCTTGGGGTCCCTTCCAATCCAATTCTATGATTCTATGATCCTATGTTATGATTCAATGAACTCTCTTCAGAGTGATTTTTATGAGATACAGATAACCCTATGAACAAATACAAGGTATGCAAAGAAAAGAAAGGTAGAAAGAAGTTTTGCCTTTATTCACAATATCAAAATATCTATCTGAGCTAAAGATCACATACAATGCACTACCACTGTTGTTTAGGTTTGTCTGAAAGGGATTTGAACTTGAAAGAAGAACAAATTAAGCAAAGCATGAAATCATGCAGAGAAGTAACAGTCACAGGTTATGCTTACCATTCTGCAGTGCTTTAACAATAATGCAACATTTACTTGTCAGTTCCATGAACATCACTTTTTCCAGAATAGAAGGACAGATGGGGAAAGTTCTCACAGTCAGGCACATTACAAGAGACAAGGAAATATAAATTTTCAACGCTTTCTTCATCTACATCTCCTGCCCTTAATATGCCCATGTATTGTAATCTATGTTCGTATGAGCATCAACATACCTTCACTGTCACAATACTGTGTAATAAAAGCTTAAGAGGCTTTGGAGAGCAGTAAGGCACTGTAAGTTTTATGGTTTGTGTACTGATCTGAAGACTAAGAAGCATATATCAGTAAGGCTGCAAAAATATATCTGAGTGACTTGTGAATATAAACAATTCAAGAACGAATACTTAGACATAAAAGCTTTTCCTAGTCACATAAAAAATTAATGTATACAGTAAGATATTACTTTTATTTCTTATTCCTTTTCTTTGTTCAGAAATATTTAATTGATTTTCCTCTCTAATTATTTACATTTCATTTGAAATATAAGATGTCTTCGGATCTAAAGTAGTAAAACTGAAGATAGCTTTTGCCCAACTAAGCAGTTTTTTTCATAGTAAGAGCTATCCTCCTTCTCTCAACATTAAGTGAGCTTGACTTTACACTATCCTCTGAAAATAGTAATTGTTTCTAAAACTTATCTAGTATACTGTTCTTCAATTTGAAAAACATATTTAAGATACTTATCCGAGCAGGAGGAGTTTAGCAAAGAATAATAAAAATACAAAATTGATTTGAGAAATATGCTTATAAAGCTGAAGTGTAAGACTGATGAAGAGTGGAGTAGATCCACTCTTAGAAAGAAAAGTACAGTGGTCTTTTATGATAAAAATGTAAATTTGTTAATACTTTTGAGAGCAAGTGTAAATAATAGGACAGTTAGATATAGCAGCTGCTTTTAATAACTGTTTTGTATCTGTTACTCCAGGTACGAAGAACAATAAACTCAGTGAAGAGCAAACTAATTAATTCTGGTGCATTTAATACTTCAGTGTATTTCTTCTTCCCTTTAAATTGTATTTCATTGGCATTAGTTTAGTTTTCAGCAACTCTGTATGGAGCAGATCTTTTTTGCTTTGTGGAAGAAGCAAAGCAAAAAGTAGGATTGCTACCTTGGACTTTAGGAGAGCCTACTTAGAGCTGTCCCGTGGGCAAGGGTGTTAGAACATAAGAGGGAGCTGTTCAGCATTTAAACAGCTCTTCTTCCAAGCTCAGGATCAGTGTGTCCCTATGAGCAAGAAATCAGGAAAAGATGGCAGGAGACCAGTGTGGATGAGCAAGGAGCTCATGCACAAATTCAAAGGGAAGAATAAGGTCCATGAAATGTGGAAAAAGGGTCTGACTACTTGGGAAGAATATAGAAATGTTGTCAGGGCCTGCAGGGATGCGACGAGGACAGCTAAAGCCCGCCTGGAATTAAATCTGGCAAAGATGATAAAGGATAATAAAAAAGGCTTTTTAAAGTATGTTGACAGTAAAAGGAAGATTAGGGAGAATGTGGCTCCCCTGCTAAGTGACGAGGGTGTTCTGGTAATGGGGGTTGCTGAGAAGGCAGAGATACTGAATGCCTTCTTTGCTTCTGTCTTCAGTGAAAAAGCTCCCCCTCGGGAATCCAAGACCCTGGAGGTTAGTGAGAGGATCTGGGGAATGGAAGACCCCCCTTCTGTCAGGGAAGAGGTGGTCCGAGAGCACCTAGGCAACACCAATGTTCACAAATCAATGGGATTTGATGGGATTCATCCATGGGTGCTGAGGGAGCTGGCAGAGGTGATTGCTGAACCGCTTTCTGTCATCTTTGAGAGGTCTTGGAGGACGGGGGAGGTGCCTGAAGACTGGAAGATAGCCAACGTCACCCCGGTCTTCAAAAAGGGCAAGAAGGAAGATCCAGATAATTACAGGCCAGTCAGCCTCACCTCTGTCCCTGGAAAGGTGATGGAACAGCTTTTGTTAGATGCCATCTCCAGACAACTGGAAGAAAAGGAGGTTATCAGGAGTAGTCAGCATGGGTTCACCAGAGGGAGGTCATGCTTGACCAACCTGGTAGCCTTCTACGGTGTTGTCACTGGCTGGGTGGATGGGGGGAAAACAGTGGATGTAGTCTACCTTGACTTCAGCAAGAAATTTCATACCTTCTCCCACGACATCCTTATAACAAAGCTGAGGAAGTGTGGGATAGATGAGTGGACAGTGAGGTGGGTTGAGAACTGGCTGACTGGCAGAGCACAGAGGGTCGTCGTTGGCGGTGCAGAGTCCGGTTGGAGGCCTGTAACTAGCGGTGTTCCTCAGGGGTCTGTGCTGGGTCCGGTCTTGTTCAACATCTTTGTCAATGACCTTGATGAGGGGATAGTGGCCACCCTCAGCAAGTTTGCTGATGATACGAAGTTGGGAGGATTGGCTGACATGCCTGAAGGCTGTGCTGCCATTCAGCAAGACCTGGACAGGCTGGAGAGCTGGGCAGAAAAAAAACAGATGAGGTTTAACAAAAGCAAGTGTAGAGTCTTGCATCTGGGGAGGAATAATTGCATGCACTGGTACCGGTTGGGGAATGACCTGCTGGAGGGGAGCTCTGCGGAAAGGAACCTGGGTGTCCTGGTGGATGACAGGTTGGCCATGAAACAGCAGTGTGCCCTTGTGGCCAAGAGGGCCAATGGCTTACTGGGGTGCATTAAAAAGAGTGTGGCCAGCAGGTCGAGGGAGGTGATCCTCCCCCTCTACTCTGCCCTGGTAAGGCCTCATCTGGAGTACTGTGTCCAGTTCTGGGCTCCCCAGTACAAAAAAGACAAGGATCTCTTGGAAAGAGTCCAGCGGAGGGCCACAAAGATGGTGAAGGACCTGAGCATCTCTCCTATGAAGAAAGGCTGAGTGAACTGGGTCTGTTCAGCCTTGAGAAAGGAAGACTGAGAGGGGACCTGATCCAGGTCTATAAATATCTAAGGTGTGGACTTCAGAGTGGTGAGGCCAGACTCTTTTCAGCAGTGTGTGGAGACAGGACAAAGGGAAACGGCCAGAAACTGCAGCATTGGAAGTTCCACACAAATGTGTGCAAGAACTTCTTTACGCTGAGGGTGACGGAGCACTGGAACAGGCTGCCCAGGGAGGTGGTGGAGTCTTCTTCTCTGGAGACATTCAAGACTCACCTGGAAACCTACTTGTGCAACCTAGGAACCTGCTTTGGCAGGGGTTTGGACTCAATGATCTCTGGAGGTCCCTTCCAACCCCTACAATTCTGTGATTCTGTGATTTATGATTTCACTGAAAAAAAATCTTGTTGCTGTTGTTAATTCTAAAGCACAGTTTTTATAAATCCTGAACAGTATCAGATTGTTCCAGCAGTCTGATAAAAACTTGAAAGTTTTGGACATTTCAGAAAGAAAAAGAAAAGTTAAAAATTTACATTTTTGGCCAATTTTTGGCCAAAGAATGAACCTATAAAAGTCTCTTCTTAAAACTTAAAAAATAGTTGTTGCTATTAAACTACACTATTTCCTTTCCTGTGCTTATACAGCTACTTCAATCCTTATATGTTTTTAGAAAATATTGCCAAGGTGACAACTATATTCCCATCATTCCTCTTGAGAACTTATAGAATTCCTTCTTATCACTGACTGAAGCCATGAATACTGATAATAAAGACCGATCAGAATATTTTGAAGTAACTTATAGAAGATGCTGTTCATATCTTCCCTGTTGCTGCAAACCATCTCCATACAATATTTACCCCCTTGTAATCAAATCTAGTGCCCTACAGTACCTTATGGGGTGACCTAAGCATTGCTAATATCCTTATCTTTTTGAACTGTTCCCTTCCTCACCCTCAGCCTCCAGCCTTGAGCCAGGAATAGACTCCAGGGCTCAGTGTGGTTCAAACAGCTGATGAGTATGCAGTTGTGTAGTGCAGTACAGCAGTGTGAGTCAAATCCCTCTCTAGAGGCTGAACTGTATAGCAATGTGTTGCAGTCACTTTGGTAGAGCTGAGTAGACCTTACTGTTAAAAAAATATTCCAGTTATTTTATGCTCAGTTTGGTGTGTAGGTGATTCTTCTTCCCACTGTTTCTCTTATCTTTTATTTTCAAGTTCACAACAAGAGATCTTGCTCATCTCTCTCATGTTCTCCAAACCTCAAACCCAATCTGAACACTCAAGGGGAAGCCTGTGCGTAAGGCTTTAAGCTTCCAGGATACAAAAATTAAGAAAGACTAGTTGCAACACTTCCACTGGAAAAAAGCAACACAACGTTTTGGGTTTTTTTTGTTTTTTTTTTTTTCAGGAATATGCAGTTCCATCAATGCTTTTGAATAAGCCAAACGAGACAGCCAAGGAGATCTGCTCCGCTCACTCAAGTCTTTGCCTTCCTGCGAGCTTCCCTGGGTTCCCCAACTGAATGCCACGGACTTCAAGGCTCCAGAAATCAACCAGTTTCCCAAATTGCCCAGCTGACCTCTTCCTGCAAGAGTTACACTTTCCACACTTTCAGCTCCCCACTCTCCAAGAAGTGTTTGAGTGACAGCAGATTCACTGGGCTCCCAATTCCTCCACTTAACTGCTCCTCCCACAGCTTCTTGCTGCCCCACTTCTTCTTAGTCTTGCTTAGCACACCCAGAAAATTGCACTTAAGG
Organism: Lagopus leucura; assembly: GCF_019238085.1. NCBI lineage: Eukaryota > Metazoa > Chordata > Aves > Galliformes > Phasianidae > Lagopus > Lagopus leucura. The sequence continues at coordinate 309 of NW_024963302.1, read as the reverse complement.
GTACCTAAATTCAATTTTTGGAGACTTAGTTCCCTTGAAAATGTTAACTAAAATAGAACATTTTTCCTAATTTAAAAAGATCTGAGATGTTTACAATTAGGTTCTATTCCTTTTCCTGACCAGTTATAGTTTTGTCCCTATTGCTAATCTAGAGGGAGGACTGGTTTGGTGATTCATACCAGGAGAATAACACTTAAATGTACATTTTGTCCTCAAAAGGATTAGGATAACCTTTAAATTAAAGTATGAATCGCCAAAAGATATATTTCACATTTAATGCATCACACTTCCCTTGTGTGATCACTGGAC
>NW_024963301.1:0-14040 GCF_019238085.1 Lagopus leucura | reverse complement strand
CCTGTGCTGTCAGGCGAGCAGAGGCTGAAATAGTGGCAGCAGAAAGTTCAGCTCTGCCTGGCAGGGAGAAGAGCTGCAAGGCGAGGGGAGGAACTTTTGCAAGGTGTTTCTGCCTCTGTCTGGCTGGCAGCTGGGGCTGGCAACAGCTATGCTGTGCATTTCAGTTCTAAGAGAGAAGGTGGAATGTATTTATTGATATAATGTTGTTGTCATGTAGTGATCAAATAGTGCCTTTACAAGCCTGTTGTAAGCTCGTGGTTGTTCATTGCACAGAGGGCAGAGTTAAACACACACATAAAGGAGACCCTCCTGCTGAGTCCCGAGGCTCAGAACATGCTCAGTTTTGCCCCAGCTGTTGAAGCAGGGCTCTGCTATCAGTTCTTTCAGTCCCCATTTTGAGACAGATCTATGGTGGTTAATCTATTTTAGCCAGAGCAACCTGCTGTGTTGTGCATTGCCTTCCTGTGCAGGGTGTTGTGAGCAAGGCCAGGCTGAAGAAGGGAGCTGAGGGAAGAAGCTGGAGGTGGGGGGAAGAGGGAGGAGGGGTGAGCAGGATGTGTCTCTCCTCATCCACCCTACAGTCACTCATGTTTGCATCAGCCATAGCAGGTGGGAAAGGCAGTTACACTGGTACAATCCCAGTGACATTCACTTCCATTTGTATATTTATGTGTGCTTCATTTCTGTGCATGACCATGGATGAGAGATCTGAGTTTTTGTTGTTAGAATTTGTGGAGAATGGTGCCTCACTGGAGGCATTAGAACAGGCAGTAGACTCATTAACTGCTCACTTAGAAGAAAAACGGTGGGCTGTGAGCCCACAAAAGTGCAAGGACCAGGTTTGTTGGTAAAATTCCTGGATGTAATTTGGTCAGTGCGATAACAGACGAAGTTCAGGTGTTCCCAATTCCTGCTGGGCCATGGCAGCTGCAGGAATTTTGGGGTATATTGAGATACTGTTGTTCCTTTTATACCCCACCTAGCGCAGCTGCTGCGGCCTTTGTGTCTGCTCACAAAGAAAGGCCAAGAATGGGACTGGAGGTGAAGGGAAGAACAGGCATTCCAGCAAGCAAAACCAGCTGTTAAACAGGCCCAGGCACTGGTTATATTTGGTCCCACTCTTCCAGCTGAACCAGATGCATGCAACTCAAGATGGGTTTGGCTAGTGTCTATGGCAGTGCCAAAATTCCGCTTGAATCCAAGTTGGGTTCTGGTCTGAAGTTTGGCACAGAGCAGAAGAAAGGTACAGTGTGATTGAAAAACAGTTATTGGCTGCTTATTCTGCATGACAGGTGGTAGAGCCAATAACTCAAACATCTCGAGTTATAGTTAAGACCACCCTGCCTTTCTGTCATTACAGGCATCATGTGCTGGCCACGTGTGTATAGCGTTCAAGTGGAAAGAACTCTGCAGATGGAAGCATTGGGGGAGAGAGAAGTGCCCTTAGAAGCGTTTGACGCCCTGCTGGCAGTGCCTATCGCATCCAACACCAGCATGGTCCTTCTCCTTTTCAGCGGTTTGGCCTCTCTCAGCAGTTGGTAAGTAATAATGCACTAGCTTAGGGAGTTTCTGCTTCTCGCTTACTGGGGTTATCTGCAATGGATGTCTGCATGTGTGTGAGGGTGTGTACGCTGAATCGAAGCTGCACAGATCACACAGAATGGCCTGGGTTGGAAGGAACTTCAAGGATCATGAATCTCCATACTCCCTGCACAACCTTCCCATTTGATACTAAACCAGGCTGCCCAGGGCCCCATCCAACCTGGCCTTGAACGCCTCCAGGGACGGACAGGGCATCTACAGCCTCTTCGGGCAGCAGTTGCAGCACCTCACCACTCTCATTGTAAAGAACTGGGCCGTGACCGGCCCAGCAGCCCCCCACCTTCCAAGGCACAAACTTTCAGGGGATGGGAATGGCCCTCTCAGGTACCTCCACTGCTCTCCTCCTTCTCTGCCATCCTTTAGGGGACGGCACTGGCCCTCCCAGGGTGTTGGCTTGGGGGAATTATCCAACAGTCCAACACCTGCTGCTGGGGAAGTGTGAGTGGTCCAGCATTGGCCCCCTGAGTACCATCCTCCTACTCCCCTCCACCATCCTTCAAGAGGTGGGAGCGGCCTCCCCAGGGTGTCAGTTTGGAGGCTTCATCAGACACTTGGAAAACCACTGCCAGTGGGAAACAGACCTGGTCCAGCAGCCCCAGCACCCCCCAGCACTGCATCTGCCCTCCCCCCCACCTCTACCATCTATCAGGAGGTGGGAGCACCCCCAGCATGTGGATTTACAGACACCATCTGACATCCACAGAACCACTGCTGTCATGTACCAGAGTTTTCCAGGCTCCTCGGTACCAATAAATAGAAAATAACACCACGGCTGCCCACGTACTGTTGTCATGTCATTACCTGACCCACTACCAGACCTTGTGTGCCACTTGGCTTTGGCAGACAGCGATAACACAAGAGGGAATGACTTTAAACTCAAAGAGTGGAAATTGAGGTAGATGTGTAGAGGAAATTCCTCCCCCAGCGGTGGCAAAGCCCTGGACCAGGGTGCCCAGAGGCTGTGGGCGTCCTATGTCCCGTCTCAGGCAGGGGACAAGGGTGGGAGTACATTATGCAAAAGCATCAGTACTTCTGCGCAAGGTTTGCCAGACAGCAGGCAATCATTTGCTCTGCAATAAGAACCAAGCAAGAACTATTAGCACATTTTCTCCCTCCTCTACTTCATTTCGCTCTGTGGGCTGGACCGAAAATCTGAAAGTGGAGAGAGACAGTGCTGCAGATTTTGTGTGCCTGCTGCCACTGCTCACTCTGTGATTGCAGTCACCTTATCAGAGGCACAGTCCATGGTGCTACCAGAAGCAGAGCTCAGCTGCCATGATAGCACCCTGCAGCTCCTCTCTAGCACCTGCTTTGGGTCACTGATTTCTCAGGATCCTCCAGGGAGTGCAACATTCCCCCGTTTCCTCTCAGCTCTCAGCACTGCTGCACTCCTCAGGAGCTGTGGCCATAACCAAAGCAGCCGTCAGTCAGCTGGAAAAGCATCCCAGCACTCTGCGAGAGGACAGAGTGCGCCTGTTCTGACAGCTTCCCTCAGCAGCCCTGCACTGAAATGCTTTGTGGGGTTCCTTCCAGCAAGCTGCTGAGGACAGAGGCAGTCACATCAGCTGCCTACACATTAACTGGGAGAGAGGGCTCTTTCTTTCACATCCTTGTTACACCTCCTTAATTGAGTGTAACTTTTCTAAAAAAAATTCACTCACTACAAATGGTAGTGAGTCACAAAAATTCTCAGCACTACAAATGGTAAAATTCATAACATGTATATATATGGCATATACGCATTTCATAGGAGTTAAAAACAAACAAGAAACAAAAAAACCCAACAAACCGCTTTCTTCCAAAGCATACCCTGATGAGCAGAGATCAGCAATACTAAGCCTGCCATCATTACATCATTGCCATCAGGCCTCAAACCGAGGCAGCCAGCTGACCAGGGAAGAAGTTCTATTAGGCACTGCTCAGTGATGATGCTTGGAATGAAGCAGCAAAGATGTTATGTATGGGAGATGGGGCTGGGGTGCCAAAGCAGCCATGGCAACAGTTTCAGCAGCAGGGGCAACTGTTACCTCAGACTCAATGGACCGAACCTGCTGATAAACCACTGACACCTTTGAGATATTACTAAATAGCTAGATCGCTAGATACTGATAGGACTAGGGGGATTTTATTTAAATTTGAAGTGGGGAGGTCTGACATTTGATATTAGGAAGAAATCAGCACTGTCCAGGCCATCAGCATCCATGGAAGATCCTGTGGGCAGGAAGCTAGCTAGATAATCAGGGCCTAATGTCATCAGTGATACAGAGTTCATATATTCATAGGTCACACACTAAAACCACAATCCCTCAGTGACTGGTAACTGGTCCAACACAGTTGAATGTTTTCATTAACTAACTTGCTTTATGGTGGCATAGAACACACTGTCAATCCTTTTTCTGGATGACTCAGAGCTCAAAGGTGTCCATGGTTTATGGGCTGGTTCGGCCTGGTTCCATGACTAGTGGCGTGGGGGGACTTCTTCCTACAAAGAAGTGGTCTGAGCAGCCATGGATTAGGTTAGGATAGCTAAAACCCAGATAGAACTGGATCTAGCCAGGGACATAAAGAGGAACGAGAAGATTCTATAGATGGAAGGCCAGGAAAGATGAGGACTCTTTCTGGAAGGAAACTGGAGACCTGGTCACAAGGGATATATATATATATACATACATACCTGATGGATATGTACATCCTATGGAAATAGGTTCTAAAGAAACATAATGAAACACATTGGAGAGTAGAGGCTCTTTGTAAGTATTTGAAGGAAGTCACTGTCAGTTGTGATCTGTATAGCAGAATGAAACAGGTTATTCAACAGTGTGAAATCTGTCTGAAGAACAGTCCTAATACTAGAACAGGGTACGAGTGGGATCTATCAGGACAGGGAATGTTCCAGGAAAACAACGGCAAATAAATTTTTCAGAGCTTTCTAGAAAATGGGAGTATCAGTATTTACTGGTGCTGACAGACACTTTTTCAGGTTGGCCTGAAGCTTGTCAAATAAGGTGAGAGAAGTTACATGAGTATTATTGAATGAAATAATACCTCAATTTGGGATACGTGTCATGATATCATCAGGCAGGGGTACTCATTTCTGTGAGCAAGAGGAACAACAAATCAGCAAAATATTGGGAATTTATTGACAACTGCACGTCTGTCAAATTTTGAGTCAGAGAGAATTGCTTAAAGAATATATTCAAAGGCTTAATAAAACCATACATGAATCCTTAGTGAAAATGATGATTACCCAAAACGAAGTGAAACAGATCTCACAGCAAACTGAGGCAGGGGAGCTCTTCATCTTTGGGGACATCTTTGTAGGGTATTCCCTGATATTATCAAAAGTGTTTTATTAGTGCTGCTAGTGAGAAGTCTGATATTAACAATCTAATCTGCTTCTTTTAGTATAAACTTAAGAAATTAATTCAAAGGTTTTGGGCATTGCCTAACAGTGATTAAGCATGAGCAATATGAGCTTTTGCAAAAGAAGCTTATTGAAAAAGGGGGGAGCTGATTTAAGAAATAATTACAAAATATTCCTTAGTATATCCTTACTTATAAGATTGTTGTGGTAACACTTGCAACACCACGGTAGCCTTTAGATGTTATGGATGATAATTGTGATGCAGCATTGTAAATGAGGAGGCACACTGTGAGACTGATCTGCTTTAGCACGATACAACTTATCACAATACAGTTAAGCTTACTACAGTGCCCTGCAATTTGTTTAGATAACAGAAAGAGCTGTGACTCTGAACCAAGGAGATAAGGAAGTCCTGCTGAGTCTTTGTATCAAGGAAATAGCAGGTCCTGCCTGGAATCAATCACTGAATATTTAACATACTTCTGGGAAAACATGCATATGTAACATAACTCTGAGAAACTTCCACATATGTAGGGTACCTCTGGGAAAAGTTCTGCAGATGTAGCACAAGTCATATATATAAACTGAAGACCTCTTGTGTAAGCTATGCATGATAGGAGGATTATCCCCATGCACCACCCCAGCATCCAGTGCTGCCACTGGGAATATCTCCTTAACGATAATAAACTTTTGCTGATGCTCTTTGCATCGAGTTCTTCTAATCAATTGGAAGCAGAAATTGGCTGTGGAAACCATGGATTTAAGGGAAGAATCTTGCCCAGCAAAGCCTTGCTGGGTGAGGGAGATGAAACAAACTCAAATAGGAGACCAGGTGTCTGGCATCGAGTGCCCTCCAACCATCTCCACAGGAGGGGAGACTCCTGGGGTGAGGGGAGTAGGGGGTGGAACACAACACTAGTCTGTGTTCATCCTGTTCTTTCCTGCTACAGGTACTGCAATTCTGGAAGCAATGTTCGGGTTACCTTGGCTAATGCAACCGGACAAGATACGCTATGTGTAAGTACTGCAACCCCGACAAACCCAATTCCTGACCTGCCTGGCTGGAGTACCACTGACTGAAAATGACTCTTGTGTACTCCAGGACAGCCTGAATGGCAAGAACAAATGGCTTTCCTGCCATGCGCTGGGGAGTCTCCAGTTCTTGCTCCTGAGGATCTCTGGATCCTGGTGACACTATGCTCTGACTAGTGCACCAACTGCATGCCTGACATAGGCTGTTGGCACACCGCCAGCTGCCCAAGAGGTGGAGCCCCAACTACAGTTGCCTACGCAACAAGCTGAGTTATTTGAATGACTCAGTGTGGTGTAATCACGCTGCAACTAATGTATCAACTGGCTACAACACCCCAGTGTCCCTGCCAAAGGGCAGATTTTTTATCCGTGGGGACCAGGTTTGGGCAGTTGTACCTGCTGGGGCCCTGGGAGGGCCACGTACCAGTGAATGACTCATTGTTTTTATGCCCAAAATCACCATGGCGATTGCATGGCAGTGGAAAAAAAACACAGACTTGGTGACCCATGTGAGAATTTTACGCTTTCTTGCTGGACTGTAAATTTGAGTTTACAGCTGCACCTGCTGCCCAAACCATTGCTGTGGCTGCCTTGGCACTCCAGGCTCAGGTGTGGCAGCAGCATTAACACAATTGAATAGGTTATCTTGCTGGCTTGGTAAATTTAGCAGCGCTGCTTCATTTGCTGTTTGGAAACTCTCATAGATGTAGGCAGTGTTAGGACCACCTCACTTCGGAACACTGCAGCTGTCGATTTCCCACTGCTCAGCCATGGCCATGAATGCCAGGACTTTGATGGACTCTGCTGCATGAAACTTTCGGACCATTCCTAATCCATTCCAAACCTAGATGAATTAAGGGATCTCGCTGATCAGCTGCAGGAGTCCTTGGGATGGAATCCTTTTTCAGCCTGGGACTGGGGATGAGGACTGCAGAAAAAGGTAATACAGATAGGCTGTATCTTGGACCTGTATTTCCTCACTCTTCTGTGCAATATTTCACGCTTCTTGCAACTTGTACAACAAGCTGTGCAAAGTGCTTTTTGTGGACTTGCAGTAAAAGTAGTGCATATTCCAAACCAGGAACACGCAGCGGCATGTGCCAGGGATCTGAAGGTTCTGACCAAAGAATGCTCCTGAATTGGAACAAAGGACTCTGGGAAAGTGCTTACAGCTGACTTAGCTTGTTTTGCAAGAAGCTGACCTTGCAGGTTTACACTGTTTTGCAAGAAGCTGAACTTGTTTTGCAGGAAGTTGCTCTGCTGTGCCTCTATCCTATGCTGGCCACGCAGCTGCAGTGTGCGAGTAAAAAAACCCTGCAGACACTGGGAGAGAATAAAAAGAGGAGGGAGGTTGTGGTGGATCCCAGGAGGACAAGTGCACCTTGAAACGGGGGATGCACCATGGGCAATACCTAGTGAAAGCACTGCAGGCATGTTCCATCTCATCCTCCTGCTCAGCACTGTGTCCATCTCTAGGAGGTCGGTAAGTCATTTTTACCTGCTTGGGGAACTTCTGCTTGCTGCATTCAGAGTTATCTAAGTGTATGAATGTGTGCATGTGTCAAATAAAACTTACGATTCTCAGAGCTGCCATGAGTGCATACTTGTTCGTCTTCACTCCTGAGACATCCTCTTGAATCCAAACCAACCCAGAAACAAATTAGCATCATCATCCAGCCTGGGTGGCATATGATAGACTCCCACAGTGATAACTACTTTATTTCCTTGTCACTTAATCTGCACCCACCACATTATTGCTAAATGTAAGCTCCATTCCATCCAGCCCACCAGTACAAACGGCCTGTAACCTGCCCTGCATCTCTGGCATGGAGAGCCCAGAGCCATCCATCACACACAGCACACCCGTCACAGGACCGTTCCCACCACCTCTCACTCATGCTGATGATGCTGCAGCACACAGGGCCTCCAACTTTGGATGCCAACGTGAAAAACCAATAACATGTAACAGCCTTGCACATGGGCACCTGGGGGGCTGGTTGTTCCCTTGCGAGCTCTGTCAGTGGCTGCACTATTGCAGTGAGTGCAGAGGTGGCATGAGACTCAAAGGGCATAGCTTTCTGCTGGGTGGATGCAACTACTGGTTAAACTGGCCAGGACAAAGCCTGTTCATTCCCTTCCACGTGAACATCCCCCCTGAGAATGGAGATCCCTCTTCCCCCATGCCCACCATCCCACCGCCATAAGGGAAACAAAGCATTTTGGCATCTGAACTGCTCCTGTTCCTGCAGCTGGGCACTGCAGTCACAACTCTGCAGGGACTCATGTCTGCAACAGAAGGGTTTTCCCCAGAGCAGAGGGAAAGCAGGGAAGTTCAGGGGGAAGAGAAAAAAAATTGAGTTTTCCTACTCTTCAAGCAACTAAACATGACATGCACAAAAAGATGGGGTGAAACCAGCAATGAAATTTTCCCGGGGGGAAAATATAGAGAGGAATATCTTGCAAAGCAAACGTGCATTCTGGAGCCTGTTGCAATCTGAAAACTTAGTACTGAAGAGATGAGCTGAACGTGCACTCTACATATTGCACTGTGTTTTGCTCCCGCCACCTGCTGAAATCGGGATATTGCATTTAGGAAGAAAAAGCTAAGCTTTCATGTTTATGAGAGCAAATCAAGGCTTGGTATCTGATAGCAAATCTGAGCTGCAGATAAAAACCTTTGGGAAGTAAAGGATAGCAAGTGTGTTCTTCGGAAGGGAGACGGGGCTGTGTGCCAAACATGCCTTCACCCAGAACCAAGCAGTGGGCTGTAATCAGCACCAAAAACAAACCCTTTTCCCACCTTTTCCTCCCCTTTTTGCACACACACATTTTAAGAACATAGAGCCAGATGACAGGGAAAACAAAAGCTCCAGGACAACTCAGCTATGTTCTCCCCCTCCTTACCCTGCAGGTAATTTCCAGTTAATCTCCAAGAGCTGCGTTACTGCTTTCGTCACCCTTTATTTGACTCATCAGTGCACTAAGAAATTACTGGGTATAACACATACACACAGACACACAGAACATTTCTACACAGCTCCCTTTCCTTAGGAAACAACATCAAAAAGCTGCAAGCAGGAAGAGTGGAAGAGAAAGCTGGGCACGGTGACTTTCTTCTGTTAGCAAGGAAAGGCCATCTGAAGCTCCTAGGTCTCATGGTTTTATGGTTTTTCTTCATGCATCAGAACACTGCATTCATAGCAGCATGCCATGATGGGAGTAGGAGTGAAGAGATAATGCTCCATTTTCTGAAACGAATGAGCTAGAGCTCCCAAGGGCCAGGAGAAGACACTACACTTCCAGAAGATGTCATTTTGTAATTTTCTGTCTTGCAGGGGGAGAGAAAAAATAAAACAGCAGAGGTCACGGGATCTCTCTCTTTTGCTGCTGGCTGCTAACTGCTACAGCAAAAGATTCAGTTTCAGAAAACACTGTCTTTAGCATTTATTTAATTTCTTAGCTTAAATCCCAATTAAATTATATTTCACCATTATAATTAGTCAACTAAGGTTTCTTCTCCTCAGATCATTTCCAGCATCCTCAAGGTCTGGTCCCTCAAGGGACGGTTTTCCCAGGAGGATCAAGGTGCCAGCCCTGAGAGAAACTCTTCCTGCACCAGAGACACTTGCAGGGCCTCTTTATCACATGCATGGGGCAATGTTTAATGATGACTGAGCTCTGGATGAAGCTCTTCCTGCAGTGCAGGCATTTCCATAGTCTCTGCACTGAGTGGATCCCCTGGTAAAAGCTCTTCCCACACATGGGACATTTGTAGCACTTCTTCCACGAGTGCCATCTCCTGTGAGTGAGGAGCTCTGAGCTCTGCACAAAGCCCTTCTCACACTCGAGGCATTTCTAAGGCTTCTGGCCACGTGAACTCACTGGTGCAGGCACGGATTGGACTCCACCCAAGTGCAGACACTCTGGTACCTCAGCAGGTTCGAGCTGTGCCCAAAGCTCTTCTTGCAGGCTGCACATCTGTAGGGTTCCTCATGTGGATCCACCGGTGTGTGATGAGCTGCCAGCTGTGGACAGACCTCTTCCTGCAGTCAAGGCACTCACTGGGACTCTCCTCTTGGGTTGGTTCTCTGGCATCTACTGAGAGTTGAGCTCCAGATGAAGCTCTTCCCACACTGCCTGCAGACAGGATTTCTTCCTTCCTGGTGACATATTGGCCTAGCTGAGGTCTTCTTTGGGACCTCACCTGCTGCCCTACAGCAGATGGGTTTCTCCAGGGGAGTTCAGGGGTAACTTCCCAGGCATCATCCTGCACACGGCCCTGGCAGAAACGGGCCACCTGGCAGAGGGTTTCCAGTGGCTGTGACACATCCCACTTTGGACTCTCATTTGCATGTCCACACAATAGGCTGTCTGCAGCTTAAAGAGGGCAATAAGGGTAATTTACATGCAGGTAAGAGGGAATAGATTTAGTTTTGCCCCACAGCTCTTCCTCTACTCAAGGGATTTGTGAGGTTCATCACCACATAAAGCCAGAGGTGGTGACCAGGCTGCTGCTCTGGCTGAAGCACTTCCCACATCTTGGACACTGCAGGCTGTGTCTGCAGTGAGGATGTGCTGGTAGGTAATGAGGGTGGAAGTGGGGCTTCAATGAGACAAACAGGGGAGATGAAAGCATTTCCATTTTTCTACACAGTGCCCGTTCAACAACTCTATGTCCCTCCCCAGGGAGAAACTGCAATTTGGTCCTGAACGACACTGGGCCCACAGCTTCCTTTGGAGCAAAGAGTGCTTTTACAAAACCGTGAAAATTATGAAGGGGTATTTTCATTCAAAATAAACTTGAGAACAGCTTATTTATTTTTAAAACATATATCAATGACGAAAGCATCAAAATGTTTACAGGAATTGAATAGAAAATCCTACATTGTAAAGGAGTAAGCAGGGAGTCATCTATTAGCCCAAACTGGTGGCACCATGCAGTGTACCAACACAGGAACTGGTTTTCTTCCTCCTGGCTGATGCCTGCTTGCCAGCACTGACTCTGGGGCATTTATGAGTCTGCTGTGCATACAAATCCCACCTGAAATTCACGCTTCTCAGTATTTCCTTTGTTGCTGTTGTAGTTATCAATATGTAACTGCATGGTGATTATTCACTTTGACCCTTGTGACACAACCGGAAGCTCTCCTGTAGGTGTGTGTGTGTAACCCTATCCTCTATACAGGAAATAACCAAGTGTATCCAGCCATCACCAGTCTTGTTTCATCACTGCTAAATCACTACAGCATATCAGAATCATATCAATAAATACAGACCTGCTTCTTCCTTAGGAGTGTATATTACAGGGAGGATTATCTGTGAACAGTTCAGATAGGAAGAGAACTACTCTGAGCCTCGTGACTCAACTTTATCTACTGTCTATTTTTATATATAAATAAATATGTATGGGCTACTATTGCACACGTGCCGACCGGTGCCTTCTCGGCCAGGCAGCCCTGTTCATTCTGGGCACTGCTCTTTGTTCTCCAGACTGGGGGATGTTTGCTGGATCTGAGGGTGGAGTAGTTGAGGTAGCCGCTTTCCTTCACTGTTCTGTCCCTTTCTAGGCTAACACCACGCAAGCAATACCCTTCCCTTTTTACAACAAAATCCGTTTTCTTTTGCCAGATCCCTTATCCACCCCGCAACAGCTGTGGGAGACTGCAAAGCTCCCCAGCATGGGTCTATCCTTTCCAAGTCAGGCACGTGTTACAGCTCCCTTACCTGGCAAAGGGGAAGGGGGGTGAAGGGAAAAAGGCAGACAGATGGGCTTAGATGAAAAGAAATACAATTACAAGGAGCTAAGGGAAAGAAACTAATTTATTATATATGATAGCGGGACACAAGATAATACAGTATAGCTGGAATTGAAGCTAATAAATAAAATGATTTTCCGAAACCAAAGTCCGTACTCTAATGCAGTAGGCGAGATGGACAGCAGCACAGAAAGCAAAGAGGCAGTCTTGTGACTCACAGTTTTATCTTTCCCACCGACCAGAAAATGAAAACCGAATAATGAAGGCTTCTGAGAGTTGTAGTTCATCCTTCCCTTCAGAGACCAGGTACCCGGATCTATTGACAATTCACACAGCTTGAGAGTTAGCACTTAGCTTCCAGTACACTGAATGATGTTATAGTGTGGAATACCGATCAGAAAAATCATAAAAGCATTACATGCTCCTGTGTGGGTCTGTTGGTGGCGGTTGAGGTGGGAACTGTTTTTGAAGCACTTGCCGCACTGAGGACACTTATAAGGTCTCTCTCCTGTATGGCTGCGCTCATGATATTTCAGATCACCATTGCTTTTGTAACTTTTCCCACACTCAGCACACTTGTAGGGTCTCTCTCCAGTGTGGATGCGCTGGTGGACAATGAGGTCAGAACTGCTTTTGAAGCTTTTCCCACAGTCAGAGCACTTGTAGGGTCTCTCTCCTGTGTGGATACGTTGGTGGCGGATAAGGTGGGAACGTATTTTGAAGCTCTTCTCGCACTCAGTACAATTATAGGGTCTCTCTTCTGTATGCATACGCTGGTGACGAAAGAGGTTGGAACTGCTTTGGAAGCTCTTTCCGCACTCAGAGCACTTAAAGGATCTTTCTTTTGTGTGGATGCGCAGGTGGTACTTCAATCCAGTTCTGCTCATGAAGCTTTTCTCACACTCAGGACACTTATAGGGTCTTTCTCCTGTGTGCACGCGCTGGTGCTTGATAAGTTCAGATCTCCATTTGTAGCTTTTTCCACAATCTGAGCACTTCAACCGGCACCTCCCAGAGTGTATGCGCTGGTGATTAACAAGGTTGGAATACCTTTTGAAGCTTTTCCCACACTCAGTGCATGGATTCTGCTTTTTCTTCTGGCACACGTTCTTGCTCCCGTGGTCTTCAGGCTGCTTTTGACCTGTGCTGAAGTGCAGCAGGTTCCTTGTTGTCTCTTCCGTATGCTTTCCCAGTGGCTCCTTGTAGTGCTCTGCTTGCTCAAAGCCCACCTGGACACCTCCGTCGATATCTTCCACAGAGGTGCTACCCCACTGCCTTTTGCCCATACCACTTTCCTGCAGATCTTCCACTATATATGTGATCCCATCCTCTCCTGGATGACAAAGGAAATCCATAAATAGCACACGGTGTCCCAAACATTTCCCCATCATAGACGGCGTTTATAGCCCCAACCTCCTCCTTCCCTCCACCACCTCACCTGGGCTGAGGTCTCCTGGCACGGCCTCAGGGCTACGCACATCTGGGATCCAGGGATCTTCCCCTCCTTCAAGCTGGGAGATCAGCATGGGTTTGGGGACTGGAAGTGGAGCTTCAATGAGAGAAAACAGGGGAGATGAGAGCATTTCATTGATTCTGGCAGAGCTGTGTGTCCAACAACTCCACTCTGTGTACCTCCCCACAAGGAAACCACAATTATGGCCTAAAGGACACTGGGCCAACACATACCAGCTTCCTTTGGAGCCTACCATGCTTGTACAACACAAAAAAAATTATGCAGTAGTACTTCCTTTATGTTTTCTTTTAGAACGGTGTGTTTCTTTTCAAGTTGCTTCAAGTTGCTCAATGCCCAAGACATCGGAAAGTTTCATGGGAACTGAACAGAAAATCGTAAGTTCGAAAGGAGAAACAAGGGACTCGTTTGCATTCCGGAGCTGGTGCCATCATGTAACACAGAAACATGAGCTGTTTGCAGGTTCTCCCCCTCCTGGCTGATGCCAATTTGCCAGCACTGACTCAGGGTTTTTATCAGATTGCACAGCACACTAAACTCTCCTGAAACTCATGCCTGTCTCTTTTTGTTTTATTGCTCTTATTTTGATGTTAGTCAATATGTAACTGCATGGTGATTATTCTAAGCCCGGCCTGCAGAGGCTCATTCTGTACCAGCCAAAGGTGCCCTAACGAAGAGGAATCATAGAATCACAAGGTCGGAAACGACCTAGAAGACCATTTAGTCCAACCATCTACTCACCACCATTGCCATCACAAGAACTAAAAAAGGAAAGGCAGCAAAGCCCTCACCCAGCGAGGCCACGCACTGGTACG
>NW_024963300.1:0-1602 GCF_019238085.1 Lagopus leucura | reverse complement strand
CTGACATTACAGTTAGCAGTGAAATACTGAACTCTACTTGCAGTTGGCCCTGATGTGAGAACAGAAAATACTAGCTACAACAATTCAGTTATACTTAGCTTTGTACATGTGGAATTTTAATGTATTCTTCGTATCCTTAAAAGATTTCTGTGTTCATGTGTATCTCCCACTCACAGATCTACTCAAAGAAACCTTGAAGAGCATCTGTTGAATCACTGATGTTCTGGTTAAACTAGCCAGCTTAATATACATTCTTTTCTCATAGGCAGGATACAACCCACCTCTGACAGAAGAGTAGCTTCCAGCTGATGAACTGAATCACCTGGTTGCCTCATTGGTACTAGTACAGATCTGTAATTATTATCGTTGGCAAACTAGTAACATTAGTCTAGAGACTAATTACGCAAATGTTAAACTTGGAGAATTGGATGTCATGGGGCTCTCTGACTTCACATCCACGATATACACATTTTAAACATTTCTGAAGTGCTTTCTTTTATGAGCATTTGTCTGTTTCGTCTTACAGGTGAGAAATCCAGATTTACCGTCAAATAGGTTCTGCTGCAATGCACAACTGTTCCTTGCACTGCATTTTGGCCAGGATCTTGCATTCTCTGGGGACTCGGAGCAAAGTAATTTGTGTAAAACTAAGCACATCAACATTTAACTCTCTTTCAGGCAAAGCCCCTGACCATGAGGCTTTCAGCTTTGCTCCTGTTGATGTTTCCTCACTATGAGCGTGAGACAACTCTGCGCTGAGAAGTTCATCAGCAGGATCTGCCTGGGATGGAAGACCCTTTCCCAGTTCTGGGCCTATTTGAAGCTGACTTTTATTTCTTCTCTCCAAAGTCTCAAGACAAGACTGAATCCTGTGTTCCTGTATTGTCCCTGTACTGGTCAAGTGCTCTCATCACCTTATCCAACAGCACGGCCTTAAAAGTGCACAGAACTGTGCAGCAGTTCAGGACATACAGGACTGCTGAACGTGACATGCAGCTCCAGAGACACCCAGACTTGTCTGTACCAGCAGCAGGAAGCAAGGAGCACCCTGCAGCACCTCAACTTTCATCAGGTGCCTTTATGTGGGGACCTGAGTCAAGTTCCTAGCTCCCATGTGGACACTGACATAAGGACACCTATGTTCAGGAAAGTAGTTGACTGGAAATTGAATCTCACTCTTCCTCTTAAATACTGCAGTCTTCTGTACAAC
This sequence comes from Lagopus leucura, assembly GCF_019238085.1. NCBI lineage: Eukaryota > Metazoa > Chordata > Aves > Galliformes > Phasianidae > Lagopus > Lagopus leucura. The sequence goes on along the minus strand of NW_024963300.1, from coordinate 392 downwards.
GTTTTCATGAGAGCAGAAAAAAAAATCTGTAAAGGTATGATTTAATTGAAATTTGTCACCTTCGCCTGATATCGAAGAGTACTTTCAAATTTGATACATGAAGAAGGAAAGACAATTCAATCACTACAATCTCCACTAGGTCTTTTTTATCTCAATCCACCAAATATTTCAAATCCCTTTTTACATCCTTGGTATTCACCCAGTAGCTAATATTAAAATCCACCCCATCTTCATTCTCATTTTCATCTTTACAGATCAAAAGTATCTAAGATAATCTGTGTTCCTGAACAGATCCCAAGCAGCAGCCCAAATACAAAGTGACGTAGAATAGAAAAAAAGTATGTGCAATAACTGTTTCTCCTGCTGTCAGAGAATCACCGAGGTTGGAAAAG
>NW_024963299.1:0-5631 GCF_019238085.1 Lagopus leucura | reverse complement strand
AAAAAAACAAACAAAAAACATAGAACCATGACATTCCACCCCTTATTCTACATCGTTACATCATGCTTAAAATATATATACATATATACAAACAAACAAAAAATGATTAAAATGCACACATGGCTATATACATATACATAGAATTAGTAACTGCACTCCCCCGGCATCAAGTTTCCTTGTGGTACACACTGGACATCCCCATTCTTCTGCATTACCCACCATGTGGATCCTGGTCCCTGGGCAAAAACTGTACCACGGAGAGGTTTGCCCTTTCCAGAAGCTGGAAGAACCCAAACTGCCTTTCCTAACATGTTCTTTACATGTACAACAGGGACTTTATCTCCCTCTACGGTATGTAGGGAACTGGATTGGTTAGGACCATCACGATTAATAGATCCTCTGGTATTGACCAACCAGGTGGCTTCTGCCAAATGCTTCTCCCAGTGCTTAAATGTTCCGCCACCCAGTGCTTTTAGCATCGTTTTTAACAATCCATTGTATCGTTCAATTTTACCAGAGGCTGGAGCATGATAGGGAATGTGGTAAATCCACTCGATGCCATGATCTTTGGCCCAAGTATTTACAAGAGAATTTTTGAAATGAGTCCCATTATCTGACTCAATCCTTTCTGGGGTGCCGTGTCGCCACAGGACTTGTTTCTCGAGACCCAGTATGGTGTTTCGGGCGGTAGCATGGGGTACTGGATATGTTTCGAGCCACCCAGTGGTTGTCTCCACCATAGTAAGCACATAATGCTTACCATTGCGAGATCGTGGCAAGGTGATATAATCAACCTGCCATGCCTCCCCATATTTGTACTTTTGCCATCGCCCTTCCTCCCACAGAGGTTTCATCCTCTTGGCTTGTTTGATGATGGCACATGTTTCACAGTTATGAATAACCTGTGCAATGGCATCCATAGTTAAGTCCACCCCTCGGTCTCTAGCCCATTTGTATGTTGCATCTCTCCCTTGATGACCTGAGGTCTCATGGGCCCACCGAGCCAGAAATAATTCACCCTTGTTCTGCCAGTCCAGGTCTATTTGAGCCACCTCAATTCTGGCAGCTCGATCTACCTGATGGTTATTTTGCTGTTCTTCAGTAGCCCGACTCCTGGGCACATGAGCATCTACATGGCGCACCTTTACAGCTATAGTCTTTGTTCGGGCAGCAATGTCTTTCCACAGTTCAGCAGCCCAGATAGGTTTACCCCTTCTTTGCCAGTTATTTTGCTCCCACTGCTGTAACCACCCCCATAAGGCATTTGCTACCATCCATGAGTCAGTGTAAAGATAGAGCATTGGCCACCTCTCCCGTTCAGCGACATCTAAGGCCAGTTGGACAGCCTTTACCTCTGCAAATTGGCTTGATTCTCCTTTCCCTTCAGTGGCCTCTGCAACTTGTCGTGTGGGGCTCCACACAGCAGCTTTCCATCTGCGATGCTTTCCCACAATACGACACGATCCATCTGTGAACAGGGCATATTTCTTTTCATTCTCTGGTAGTTCATTGTATGGTGGGGCTTCTTTAGCACGTGATACTTCTTCTCCTGGTGGTGTTCCAAACCTTTTACCTTCAGGCCAGTCCATGATGACCTCTAGGATTCCTGGACGGCTGAGGTTCCCCATCCGTGCTCGTTGTGTAATCAGTGCAATCCACTTACTCCAAGTGGCATCAGTAGCATGATGGGTGGAGGGAACCTTTCCTTTAAACATCCAGTTCAGCACTGGCAGTCGTGGTGCCAGAAGAAGCTGTGTTTCAGTACCAACTACTTCGGAAGCAGCCCGAACCCCTTCATAAGCGGCTAAGATCTCCTTCTCAGTTGGAGTGTAGTGCTCTTCAGACCCTCTGTACGCCCGACTCCAGAATCCCAGGGGTCGGCCTCGTGTCTCTCCTGAGGCTCTTTGCCACAAACTCCAAGTGGGACCGTTCTCTCCAGCAGCAGTGTAGAGGATGTTCTTTATACCCTGTTCCGTCCGTACTGGCCCTAGGGCCACGGCACGGGCTATCTCCTGTTTAATCTGTTCAAAAGCCTGCTGCTGCTCAGGGCCCCATGTAAACTCATTTCTCATTCGCGTCACATGATAAAGGGGGCTTACAATGAGGCTGTAGTTTGGAACATGCATTCTCCAAAAGCCCACTGCACCCAGAAAAGATTGTGTCTCTCTTTTGCTAGTGGGTGGAGACATGGCAGTGATTTTGTCGATCACATCTGTCGGGATGTGACGACGGCCATCTTGCCACTTTATACCTAGGAACTGAATCTCCTGGGCAGGTCCTTTCACTTTGCTTCGCTTAATAGCAAAACCAGCACTCAGAAGAATTTGGATCATTCTCTCTCCTTTTGTGAAGACTTCTTCTGCTGTATCGCCCCACACAATGATGTCATCAATGTACTGCAGGTGCTCAGGAGCACTGCCCTGTTCCAATACAGTTTGGATCAACCCATGGCAAATGGTCGGGCTGTGTTTCCACCCCTGGGGCAAACGGTTCCAGGTATACTGAATGCCCCTCCATGTGAAAGCAAACTGTGGTTTACATTCTTTGGCCAAAGGGATGGAAAAGAAGGCATTAGCAATGTCAATGGTGGCATACCATTTGGCCGCTTTTGACTCCAGTTCATACTGGAGTTCTAACATGTCTGGCACAGCAGCACTCAGTGGGGGTGTGACTTCATTCAGGCCACGGTAGTCCACCGTCAGCCTCCATTCTCCACTGGCTTTACGCACTGGCCATATGGGGCTGTTAAAAGGCGAGTGAGTTTTGCTGATCACTCCCTGGCACTCTAGTTGACGAATTAACTTATGAATGGGGAGCAAAGAATCCCTGTTGGTGCGGTACTGCCGCCTGTGCACTGTTTTTGTAGCAATCGGTACGTGTTGCTCTTTTACTCGCAGCAGCCCCACAACAGATGGATCTTCTGACAGGCCAGGCAGAACAGACAGCTGCTTAATGTTGTCTGTGTCCACAGCAGCTATTCCAAAGGCCCATCGATACCCCTTAGGATCCTTGAAATGCCCCCTTCTGAGATAATCAATCCCTAGTATACATGGAGCCCCTGGGCCCGTCACAATAGGATGTTTTTGCCAGTCCTTACCAGTGAGGCTTATCTCGGCCTCCAACACAGTCAATTCTTGAGAGCCCCCAGTCACTCCAGAAATATGGATTGATTCTGTCCCTTCATGACTCGAGGGCATCAGAGTGCACTGTGCACCAGTGTCCACCAGGGCCTTATATTTCAGTGGTTCTGATGTGCCAGGCCATCGAATCCACACAGTCCAATATACTCTATTATCCCTTTCCCCCCCCTGACTGAGGGCAGGGCCCCTCTATTCATTACCTGTGGTAACTGGAGCAACTGCACTGGTGGTAGATCTGCCTTGTAATTCTTTCACCCGGGCTCGTAGTACAGGAGTAGGTTGACCGTGCCACTTCCCCATGTCTTCTCCATGGTCACGTAGGTAATACCATAAGGTAATTCGCGGTGTATTATTCCTTACTTGAGCCGGAGAGCGTCTGCCTCTAACAGCTGAGATTTTTGATCGTGCACGTAAGAAGGAAGGTTCATCGTCTTTAGTTAGGTGGGCTCGCAAAAATTTCACCGTCTCCTTCACCTCCTTCATCTCCTTCATTAGACTCTTTTGATTATCCTGATCTTCATCAAGCGTTTCTGATACTGCTACAGGTTTGTCACGGTTAATCAGTTGAGACACTTGCTCCGTCATTCTTGATATTGCAGCAACGGCAGAATGAATTGGGGACAGCAATTGTTCGTAGTTTTGGAGCGTAAGAATTAATTCATAAACTAAGGGCGTTCTCTGTTGTTCCTGGTATCTGTCACACGCTGACGTTAGTGTAGCGGCATATTTGTCCGGCGCTGTTGTCACAATTTTCTGCCATATCTCAGGCGTCGTCCTCACTCTTTCAGGGTCGCGGTTTTGGTGTGGTTGGTTAGGAACAAAGTCAGGGTCATACAACATTTCCACCACGCCTATTTCCCTCAAATACTGGATACCCTTTTCAACTGTATCCCATTTTTTCATTGCAATCTTCAAGCCATTTTTGAAGGGATACTTTTCCTTCACGGCTATTAACACTCGTTCCCAGAGGGAGGCAGCCTCATCCGAACATCGACTAATTCCTCTATCAATAGCTGGATCTCTGGCAATGGCACCTAGTTGGCGAGCTTCATTACCATCCAGAGACAAGCTATGGGCCCCACTGTCCCAACAGCGAACCAACCAGGAAACAATACTTTCATTCAGGCGCCGTGTGAACTCTTTTCTTGAACCTTGGATTTCAGTCATCTTTAGAGGCCGGCGAGTAGTAATAGAGACTTCCTCTTCATCACTCTCTTCTGCATGTCTCTTAGTTTTCGCTTTTGCCTTTCGCGATGGTGGTGGTTCTGAGGAGGGCCCCTCGCCTGGATCTTCCTCCTCCTCCTCCTCTTCTTCTCTTTTTCGTTCAAGACGCGAAGACACTCGTTTCCATTTCTTGCCCTCCACAGGAGCAACCGGTATTGTTACTGGTGTCTCCTGTGATTGATTAGATTTGACTTGGGGATTTTCCCCTTTGGCTTGAACCTCAGCTCGGAAACTCTCTCTCTCCAGAATGGTATTATATATGGCACGGTAAGCACAAGCCAAACCCCAAATAAGTTGTACCTCCTTAGATTTATGTAAGCCGCATAGTCCCTGACTCAAATACTGGCTTAGTTTCTCAGGATCCCACAGGTGTTCAAGAGTAAAATCCCATGACACTGCGGGTCCCCATGCTTCTAAGACCTTTCCTAAACCTCTCCATATTCCCTGCCAGTCATCATTCTCTAGTTTTGGAGAAGACTCCTTCCCCTTATTACAAATGAATTGGAATACATTCAGGAGAATTGATGACACGCACACCACCATGACTATTAATTCAGGATTCAAAAAACGTTTGACAAACCGAAAAGAAAACCCGGAGACTGGTCTGAACATCGTGTTGTTTGTAAAATTAGCTATTCCATTTGGGATGTAGTTGTTTGTGAAATTAGCCATTCCTTCTGGGATGTAGTTGTTTGTGAAATTAGCCATTCCTTCTGGGATGTAAATGTCAAAATTCAAATCATACCACATTGCAAGTAGGTAAAACATAGGTGTCTCCATCAGTGCCCTTAGGTAGTTATATATGAATGCAATTCCACAACACGTAAGTATGAGATGGATTATTGGCCAGTAGGTTGTGACTAACACCATTGCTTTAAATCCTTTAGCCAGCACCCCCAGGATAACGAGTGGGTTCATCGCTGGTGCTTGCTAAAAAAGGGTTAATGAATTGAAGCTAACAAGAGGAGAGAAAAAAAAAGGAAAAAAAGGCACTACTCAGACTAAGTAGTGCTCAAAGTTTACAAATATCCCAGAACACTGGCAGTACGCCTAATCTTTCAAGGTCAGGTTTTCCAGCACAAAAACCTGAACTACTGATAATGCTCCCTAACGAAGCTCTCTAAGAGCAGAGAGAAAAAGAGATTCGTTCAAAAAGCTAAAAAGCAGTCGTGCCCCACGTTGGGCGCCAAAAATCTGTCACGGATTTGACCAGATCAATCTATGTCCGTGACAGGGGCGACAGGCCTCTGCCCTTCCCCCCCCCCCC
>NW_024963298.1:0-8188 GCF_019238085.1 Lagopus leucura | reverse complement strand
ACGGCTGCTCCCACGGTGTCGTCGCGGCTCATCTTCATCCCGCTGTGGATGGACTCAACCACCTTCCTGTGCAGCTCATTCCAGTGCTTAACCACCCTTTCTGCAAAGAAGTTTTCCTGATATCCAACCTAAACTTACCCTGGTGCAGCTTAAGATTATTTCCCCTTGTCCTGTCACCAGTGAGAAGAGACCAGCCCCACTCTCGCTGTAAGCACCTGTCAGGCATTGGAAGAGAGCAATAAGGGCCCCCCCCCGAGTCCTTTTCCCCTGACTAAACAGCCCCAGTTCCTCCAGTCTCCCCTCACAGGCCATATTCTCCAAGCCCTTCCCCAGCCTTGCTGCCCTTCTTTGGACCTGCTCCAGCACCTCCATGTCCTTCCTGTACTGAGCTGCCCAAAACTGAACACAGTACTTGAGGTGAGGCCTCACCAGCGCTGAGTCCAGGGGCACGATGACTTCCCCAGTCCTGCTCACCACAGCATTCCTGCTCCCAGCCAGGTTGCCATTGGCCTTCCTGGCCACCTGGGCACACTGCTGGCTCATATTCAGCCCATCGTCCATCTGGACACCAAGGTCCCTTTCCGTCAGGCGGCTCTCCAGCCATTCTTCCCCAAGCCTGTAGGGTTGGCTGGGGTTGCTGTGGGCAAAATGCAGGACTTGACCCTACGGAAACTCGTACAGTTAACTTTGGCCCATCGATCCAGTCTATCCAGGTCTCTCTGTAGCACCTCAGGCAGATCAACGCTCCCTCCCAACTTGGTGTCATCTGCAAACTTATGGAGGGTGTACTCAATCCCCTCCGCAAGATCGTTAGTAAAGGTGTTAAATAGAAGCGGCCCCAGTACTGAGCCCTGGGGGACACCACTCATGACAGGCCACCAATTGGATTTAACTCCACTGACCGCAACTCTTTGGGCCTGGCTGCCTAGCCAGCGTTTCACCCAGCAGAGCGTACGCCCATCCAAACCGTGGGCAGCCAGCTTCTCCATGAGGATGCTGTGGGGGAGTGGCAAAGGCTTTACTGAAGTCCAGGCAGACCACATCAACAGCCTCACCTTCACCCACTCAGCGGGTCACCTTGTCATAGAGTGAAATCAGGTTTGTCACACAGGATCTACGGTACATAAACCCATGCTGACTGGGCCTGATCCCCCAGTTTACCTTTAATTGATCCATGATGGCTCCCAAGATTGTCCGTTCCATGTTCTTCCCTGGCACTGATGCAAGACTGATAGGTCTGTAGCTACAGGATCACCTTTCTGGCCCTTTTTGAAGACGGGTGTCACATTTGCCAGTCTCCAGTACACAGAGAATGTCAAAGGATGATGGCAGCCACATCTGCCAACTCCCTCAGTGCTCTATGGTGCAGACCACCCCCCCATGGACTTGTGAGTGCGCAGCTTTCAGAGCAGGTCCAGAACCATCTCATCATGGATTATGCAGGGCCTATTCTGTTCCTCATCCCTATCTACCAGGGCAAGGGGCTTTGTGCCCAGGGAGCAACGAGGCAAATAAGGCTTTAAGCACCTCAGCTAGATCATCAGTATAGATATTAAACACGATGGGTCCCAATCCCGACCCCTGGGGAATGTGAGAGACGATTGACTCCAATGATTTCTGATCAGGCAAAGATCTCAGTGAAGCAGCAAAGTTTTTATTCATTATGGCAACAGTGGGCAGGCGTCCCCGTTATGGCAGGGAGACATTGGGCGCACGGTCAGTTGAACACTTCTCATTATAAACCTCTTTCTCCCATCGCAGGTTTTCACTTTCCTGTTTCCTACTGGCCAAGTACTCCAGGCGTACAATCCATGCAACACAGTTAATAACTCGTCTTTCCATACGAGAGGTACCACCAACCTCACGTTTTCAGGATCATTTTGTACATCTCCATGCACACAGGAGAGCAATATTTCTTGAAGCTGTTATGCCTGCTTCATCCTATGCCAAGCTTTCCTCACTCTGCTCTGTATTTTTCCTTCCTTTACTACTTAGAAAGGGCATATATAAGAGTAAACCTACAATAAAATACCTAAAGGTTACTAACCCCAATTCCTGATTTATGAGCCCTATTATGTTGTACTAGCAAGCATAAATTTAATTCTGTATCTACACTTACTTAGCAGTTTTTCCCTCGCATATTCCTTTGCAAAAGCTCACATTGCTTGTGTTTGAACATGGTTGGTGTTGCTCAAGCCCTCTGTGTTGATTTCTTACCCCGGTCCATGCCCTAGCCTCTGCTCTGATCTGCTGCTCAGCATCCTTCTTGCAGCAGCTGCTTTGTAAGAAGGTTATAAGTTCAGTAAAGGCCTATACCCTGGTATTAGAAGTTTCTACTGCGGTCACAGAATTATCTCTAGATCTGTCCGTGACAGGGGAGCAGCAGGCCCACCAGCCCGAAAAGAAAGAGGGGGGGGGGGGTGCCAATGGTTTGCGGGGCCTCGGGTGGATCCCACCTGTCCCCATGGGCTTGTGACCATCTAGATGAAGAAGTTGGCCTCCATGTGTTTCCACCTCAATCGTGGGGCCTTATTCTGCTCTCCGTCCCAGACTTCCAAGTCGGGGGGTGGAGAACCGCTCTGACTTTTAAAGACAGGTGTAAAGAAGACACTGAGAACCTCAACCTTTTCCTTATCCTCAGCAGTCAGTTCCTCACCCCATCCAGTAAAGGATGAAATTCTCCTTAGCCCTCCTCTTATTCTTAACGTATTTGTAAGAAGGCTTTTTTGTTCTCTTTTCCTACAGTGGCCGCGTTGAGTTCATGTTGGGCTTTTGTCTTTCCAAGTTTCTCCCTGCATGATCCTGACCACTTCTGTGTGCTCCCCCTGAGTCGCCTGTCCCTTCTTCTACAGGAAGCAAACTCTTCTTCTCTCCCAGAGCCTCAGCAAAAGTTCCCTGCTCTTCTCTCCAGCTCATTTTACAGCACAGGGGAACAGCCTGCTCCTAGGCCTCTGAGACTGTGGGAATACAGGAAAATCTGTTCAGAGCAGCAGCTGTGGAGCAAGATAAACAGCATGAGAACGAAGGACACCTCTAGAAGAAGAAAGAACGGCTCACGGCTCTGAATGGATAAGCGCCTGCATGAACGGTTGAAGAGTGCTTTGTAGAATGCTCTGCTGGCATGTAAAGCTGGATGGGAAATTGTAGGGTGGACGGGCAAGCTAGAAAAGAAAACTTGTGAAGGTATGCAAGTGATGTGGGAACTTGTAATAAATGATTTGGATCATTCACATCTGAGTCCGTGAATCAGATGCTGCATAAGACTTCCTTCTTGAGGAGCAGCCAGCCTTCCTGGACCCCCTTGCTCTTCAGGGCTGAATCCCAAGGGACCCTCCCGACCGGCGTCCTGAACAATTGAGAGCCTGACCCCCGCTCCTGACTCCACCAAGAATACCGAACTCTACCATCTCGTGCTCACTCTGCCCTCGACAGCTCCCGACCTCCACATCTCACACCGGTCCTCCTCTGCTTGTGAACAGCAGCTCCAGTGGGGCACCTCCCTGGTGGGCTCTCTTACCAGCTGCGCCAGGAGGCACACATCTTCCACACACTCTAGAAACCTCCAGGACTGCTGCTTCTGCACTGTACTGTATCTCCAGCATATATCAGGGAAGTGGAAGTCCGCCATGAGAACAAGGGCTGGCGATTGCACGATTTCTGCCAGCTGCTCACCTAGAGCACCTCACCTGTTTCTTCTGGTCTGGAGGAGACCCCCACCAGGAAGGCGGCAGTGTCGGCCCTCCCCCTGATCTTTACCCACAGGGACTCAGCCTGATCATTCCCAGCCCCAAGCTCAACAACACTGAAACACTAACATAGAGAGCCATGCCACCATCCCTACTTCGTTGCCGATCCATTCCAAAGAACTTATAGCCCTCCACTGTAGCAGTACACAAGTGGGAGTGATGGCAACTAAGTCATAGTTTGCCTGCTGCACAACGGCTTCCGGCTCATCCTGCTTCTAGCAGATGCTGTGTGCGCTGATGCGGATGCACTTCAGTTAAGACATTGTCACCCCAACTCCAGCATTCTTCCCTTTCAGACCTAATGTAAAGCAAGCATAAAGTACTCTCAGCATCAGTGATGACATGCCTAGAGTACATTGTTGAGTTCAGGGCCCCTGACTACAAGAAAAACATGGAGGTCCCGCAGTGTGCACGTGGAAGGGCAACGGGGCAGGAAAGGGTCTGGAACAAAGGTCCCAAGAGGAGCGGCAGAACGAACTGGGGTTGTGCAGTCCAGAGGAGGCTCAGGGGAGGCCTCACCACGCCGTATAACTCCCTGAAAGGAGGTTGTAGGGGGTAAGTTTAGGTTGAATATCAGGAAAACTTCTTTGCAGAAAGGGTGGTTAAGCACTGGAATGAGCTGCACAGGAAGGTGGTTGAGTCACCATCACCACCACGTGTTTAAAAACCATTTGGATGTGGTGCTCGGGGACACGATGTAGTGGAGGGTTGTTAGAGTTAGGGTAGCACGGTCAGGTTGCTGTTGGACTGGGTGATCTTACAGATCTTTTCCAGCCCGAGCGATGCTATGATACTCTGATTCCATGAGGGGATTGAGTGCACTCTCAGTAAGTTTGCAGGTGACACCAAGTTGGCAGGAGGTGGCGATCTGCTCGGGGGTAGGAAGGCCCTTCAGAGGGATGTGGACAGGCTGATCGCTGGGCTGAGGCCAACGGGGTGAAGCTCCGGTGAGGCCACACCTCGAGTGCTGCGTTCAGTTTTGGGCCCCTCACTACAGGAAAGACGTGGAGACCCTGCAGCGTGTCCAGAGAAGGGCAACAAAGCAGGTGAGGGCTCTGGAGCGCAGGCCTTACGAGAAGCAGCTGAGGGAACTGAGATTGCTTAGCCTGGAGAAGGCTCAGGGGAGACCTTGCCTGGTGCTCAGCTACCTGCTGGGTTAAACCACGTGTCTGCACACTGCACTCCCACAGCCACTTCAGGCTTCGAGAGCCAAAGTCAAAACAAGCCATCTACTTAGGCCCTAAAAGCTGCATTTGTGCCTCGAAAGAATGGGATGGGACCGATAAAGGAGGTTTTGTGCCCTGAAGTAAGGCTCTGGGTCCTTCCAAGGTGGGCTGGAGCCCCTACAACGGCAGTTCGCACAGTGACAAGCAGCTTTTGCTCCTTAGCAGAGGCTCTGCACATTCCAAAGTAGAAATCTGACCTGCAGAGCAGACACTGCGGCTTTTCAGCATGAGGATTTGAACCCTGGGAAGGAGCGCTGGATGCTGCCCAGATGGCTGAGACCGTCCATGGAGGCCTCGGGCCCCCGGCCTCGATCCATGCCACCAAAAAGGACGGCTCGCTCAGCACGCACGAGGCGGCGAGCCCTCCGCAGAGATTAACAGGAGAGGTCGGATTCTACACAGTAGAGGTTTTGATCCCATACCACAGTTTAGGAAACTTAAATGAAGCATTCGCACAAACAAAGGAGCACGGAACGGCCATTGTGACACGCGGGGTGCGGAACTCTGTTGCCAAGGCTGCGGGGCTCAGGCCGAGCTCAGTGCGACCTGGTGAGGTGAGCAGAGAGGAAGGGGCTGCCTGAGGCTGCCCAGGGAGGAGGGTTCCCCAGCGCTCGGGGCCTGAGCTGAGAACTCAGCCTCGTCCCGCTTCTCCCCTAGGTTGTCACGCGGAGGACGAAGCCCAGCACTGATGGGACAGAGACTCTGCAAGTGGTTTCAGTCAACTGCGGAGACGCAGGAGGCCGCCGGCTCGAGGGGGCCAGGTGAGAGCAAAGAATCCCTGCACGCAGGGCAGAGGGGTGCTGGGGGTCTGCCAGCGGCAGACACGGGAGGCGGGGGCACGCAGGGCCCCTCTGCTCCTTGGCCAGGGGAGCCGCGGTTGGGCTGTGGCCGCCTGCTGGCAGCGCTGGGCCTGCAGTGCCTCTTCCTCTCCACGGGCACGGCCGGCACACAGCAGCCCCTGGGACAGCCCCCAGGGCACCTGGCTGCGCAGGCCGCTCACTGCTGTTCCTCTCTCCTCTCCAGCATGCGTGCTCTGTGGCCGAGTGGATCAGGACTCGAGCATCCTTGGGGAAATGGAAGAGCACCGTGGATTCTGTTTCCATAAGTTTTGTGTGGTGAGTTCCCACGTGCCTCCTGACACCTTCCTTCAACCAGAGATTTCCTCCTTTCTGCCCTGACAAGAGCCTGCTCTTTCCTCTTGTACAGATATTTATCAATGATCTTTGTGAAGATGTGGGAGACCACACTGGCCTATATTTTTGGATTAAAGACCTGATACTCAAATTGAGGGAGGCAGAACAGACGGTGAGCACTGGACTGGAACAGGGAGCTTGGCGCCCGGAGAGGCGTGGAGAGCTTAGCCTGGTCCAGGGAAAGCAATCCCAGCCCTTCCAGCCAGCCCCAAGAGAAATCCCTGCTCTTGCAGATGAGCCCTGTTCAGCAGGCAGCTCTGCAGAGTGCCACCCAGCCCTGCCTCCATCCCGTGCCCTGCACAGAGGTGCGGGGCCCGCTGCGTAGGCCCTGAGCCTGCAGCTGATGGGAAATGCTCTGCTCTTTACAGCTCTGCTTTGTTTGTGGCAAGCGCGGGGCCAGCATCACCTGTGCAGAGCCAGGCTGCAACCGCAGCTTCCATCTCCCCTGCGCTTCCAAGGGTGAATGCGTCACCCAGTACTTTGGAGAGTTCAGGTAAGGGCTGCCAGGCATCGCCTGCGAGCCTCCAACCTCTGCTTCAGCACCAGCCAAAGAAGCGAGGAGCGCGCCGTGACGCCTCCCAGCAGCCTGGCAGAGCCAGAGCCAAGGCCTGGGGCTCCTTCCTGTTCCTCTGCCTTCCTCGCAGCACTTCTCACCTTGCCCGTCCCTCCCATCTTCCCCCAGGTCCCTCTGCATGGAGCATTGCCCACAGCAGGCAGTGGAGGCAGCGCCGGCGCAGGACACAACCTGCATCATCTGCATGGACCCCGTGGGGGACAGCGTGTCCTACAGCACCATGGTGTGCCCAGCCTGCCAAAACGCCTGGTTCCACCGGGCTTGCATCCAGGTAGGAGCCCTCTCCTCACCCCAAGAGCACGGCAGGTGCTCAGCAGCACCAGGCCTGGCTCACACTCACCCTGTTCTGTTTCTGCTGCAGGAACAGGCCATGAGCGCCGGGTTTCGTTGCTTCCAATGCCCCGTCTGCAGAGACAGATACACGTTTATTATGGACATGCGCCTTATGGGGATCCGAATCCCATTCAGGTTGGTGTCTTTCAGCCGGCTCTTGAGATGTGAGGGCACACGAGCTGTCCTTGGCAAGGGACTGCCCCAGCTGGCCTGGCCCTTTGCAGCCATTCACATGGGCCTCAGCATCACTGGGAAGCTGGAACTTCAAGGAGGAACTCCAGCTGGAAGCTGGAACGTCAGGAGGAAGGGGAGGGATGCCATGGATTAGTTTTAGTCCTGGGGCAGTCAGTGCTCATTCCATTCCCTCCTTTCCTTGGCAGAAGACCAACATGGGAAGACAACGATGCCTACGCATCACTACTGGAGAGGCACGGGAGCTGCGATGCCAGCATCTGCCTTTGCCCACATGGCAGGGAGCAGGCAGAGGAAGAGGGGTGAGTTACCTCAGCAGCCCTCTGGGGCTCGGCGTGGGATCACAGCCTCACCACAGGCTGGGAGAGCACAGACTGGGCACCAGAGCTGTGCCGGGCGCTCCCTGGCTCAGCTCACTTTGTCCTCACGGCCACAACCCGTTTGTTTCCCCAGGCCCTGGCAGCTGCTCCTCTGCAGCTCCTGTGCCGCACAAGGCACTCACCGGTGCTGCTCCAACTTGAGTCACAGCACAACCAGCTGGGAGTGCAGCGCCTGTGCTGGAGAGGACACCGGTAAGAGGCAAACGGCCGCGTGCAGCTGGGCTGGGGCCAGGCGAGGCCTGGCAGCGGCTGCTGAGGGCCGCCTGGCTCAAATCCCTCTAGCCCAGCACCAATGGGAGTCAGTTCACCCCGTGGCTGCAATTCCATCCTGCTCACTTTCCTGCCTTTCCTTACAGCCTCCAGCACCAACTCAGGCCTTCCTGGCTGCCACACCACCAGCCAGGCACCATCAGGGCCAGATAACTTTTCCCCCGGGCCTGAGAGCAGCGGCCTGTCCAGCCAGCGCAGGTCAGACCGGAGGAGAATCCGCCCGCGTGCACAGCGGGATGAAGATGAGCCGCGACGACACCGTGGGAGCAGCCGT
>NW_024963297.1:1782-6039 GCF_019238085.1 Lagopus leucura | reverse complement strand
ATATCTTTCCAATTTGGACAGAGGGATGTTGTGGGACCATGTCAAAGGCCTTACGGAAGTCAAGGTAGAGGACATCAGTGGCTCTTCCCTTGTCCATCGATGCAGTGAAACCATCTCAGAAGACCACTTGGTTGGTGAAGGAGGATTTGCCCATGCTGAAGCCATGCTGATTCTCCCAGATCGCCTCCCTCTCTTCCATGTGCCTTAGCATAGCTTCCAGGAGGATCTGTTCCATGATATTCTCTGGCACAGAGGTGACACTGACAGGTCGGTAGTTCCCAGGGTTGTTCTTTTCACCCTGTTTACAAAGGGGTGTGATGTTGCCTTTTTTCACAGCCACCAGGGACTTCACCCCATTGCCATGACTTTTCAAGTATCGTTGAGAGCGGACTGGCAACTACATCAGACAGTTCCCTCAGGCCTCTGGGACTCGTTTCGTTGTTACCATTCTATACTCCTGTACTCTTCAGATGTTTTAAAATATGCATACATAATTTTTGACAGAGTACTTACCTGCAGCACTTTCACTGTCCTAGTTTAGAGCGTATCTTTTTATTTACAATGAGGTGCCAACTGATCTTTCCCACTTGTTTGTCATGTGAAACTGGTGTGCCATGAAAGGTATTGGATGTATTTGTTGGTTAGCTATCTCAGCAACATAATTCATGTTCCACTATTAGAAACCTTCTGATCTAATAGAATTCTTTCTAATGACACTCCCAACTCACACGGCCACCTTTATATTTTTACAGGAAAATAAACACCACTTTTAGCCTAACTACAGTGAAGCAGAGATTCACAGGTGACTGCTCTATGTCGTAAAAAGAATTAGTGAGAGGAGAAGAGTGGGAAACACGTCCCCTTCTTTCACTCATGGTAAACGCTTCTCCCACCACTTGCTTCTTTTTTGGTTTCCGCAGTTACAATCATGGAAGAAGCATAGAAGTTGGAAGGGACACACAAAGATCATTCAGTTCAACCCCCCTGAGGTGAACAAGGACATCTACAGCAAGATCAGAGTGCTCAGAGTTCAATCCAGCCTGACCTTGAACGTCTCCAGGCATGGGGCATCCAACACCTCTCTGGGCACCTTGAGACAGTGCCTCACCAACACCACTGCAAATAATTACTTCCTTACATCCAATCTAAATCTCCTCTCATCTAGTTTGAAATCATTTCCCCCTGTCCTATCACAACAGATCCTGCTAAGGCATCTGTCCCCATCTTTCTTATATCTCCCCTTTACATAAGGAACAGCCACTGTCTGGTCTCCCAGAGCCTCCTCTTCTTCACGCTGCACAAACCCAGCTCCGTCCTTGTAGGGAGGTGCTCCATTCTTGGGATCATTTTTATGGCCATCCTCTGGGCAAACTCCAACACCTCTGTGCCTCTCCTGTGCTGAGCACTCCCCAGCTGGATGCAGCACTCCAGGTGAGGTCTCACAGCACAGAGCAGAAGGGCAGATCCCTTCCATCACCCTGCTGGCTGTGCTGCTTTTGATGCAGTCCAGGCTACAGTTGGCTTTCTGGGCTGCTAGGGCACAGTGCTGGCTCACATCCAGCTGCTATCCATCAGTAATACCAGTCCTTTTTGGCAGGGCTGTGCTCCATCCTGTCATCATCCAGCTTGTACTGTTAGTGGCAGTTACCACAACCCAGGTGCAAGTCCTTACTCTTGGCATTGCTGAACCTCATGAGGTTCTCCTGGGCCCACTCAGACTGTCTGGGTTTCCCTGGGTGGCATCCCATCCCTCTGGTGTGTCAACCTCCCCTTGAAGGTCATCTGCAGTCTACTGAGGGTGTACACAATCTGACTGTCAATTTAATTAGTGAAGAGATTAAACAGCACTGGTCCCAGCAATGACCCCTGAGGGACACCACTCATCACTGATCTCCATCCAGACAAGGAGCCATTGGACACGACTCTCTGGTTCCACCTTGCAACCGGTTCCTCATCCATCAAATGGCGCACCCATCTGATCCACACCTTCCCAGTTTGGACACAAGGATATTATGGGATACTGTGTCAAAGGCCTTACTGAAGTTCAGTTCAGCCAGTTTAAAAAAAAAAAAACAACCATAATGTTAAATACTTCATCCTCCTTCATGTTTGTACCTGAACTACATTCCTCTATCCCAACAAACGGCACGCTCATCTCCCTGAGGAAGCATTCAGACACATCACATTTCCTATCCCAAATCCTTCCACGCAGAGCACAGTGGAAGTTCAGACTCAGAAGATGAAGTGTGGCCCTCCTCTCCTGTGATGCTCCTGAATAGAGAAGCTCAAGCAAAACAGCAGCAGTGATTTCGGGCAGATACTGCACCAGTTGGGCACCGCAACTTTCATTGACATGTTCCAATCACATTCAGAATGTAGCAGAACAGGTTGTGTTCTGCATTACTATTCTTTCCATCTAGGGATTTTCTGCCATCTTACACCATGATTACCCAAACACACAAACAGAGAAAAAACGCGTCGTGCCCAGTTAACAGACATTTTGTTGACTTTTCCAGGTACAGGCAGATGGGTTTGCTGTTATTAAAGGCAGGGATGCTATGACTGTACAAGGCACAATATTTTGAAGGTTCATTTAGCAAATGGAAGGAAGGGTCTGGGTAGAGATCAACATCTTGATCAGCACATAGATTCCTCGACAGACCTTCTATCAACAAAGCCACAAAGCTCACTCCACACAAGCCCAGGAAGAAAAGGTGTCCAAAGAGGGTATACATGTATTTCTTCTCCTTACCCACTCGGTAAGTTCATCCACTTACCTGGAATATCTACATCTACCCAGCCTTCATGCTCTATTCACAGGCATGAGAACAGAATGAACCAGACAGCAAAAAGATCACAGCTTTATTTTCAGGTATTATAGAAATGTGATAAGCCCTAAATTAACTTGCTCAAAAAAAAAAAAAAAAAAAAAAAAAAAAAAAAAGTAGAAGGATATTTTAATTGGAAAAACATCAGCCAAAGAGAAAACAAGCCAAGGATACAGGGCACAATGTCCCTTCTCCTGTAGTTGTGTAACTGTCTGCACATCACCTCCACATTCACTGAGCTGTGGCTCAAATAAATGGTCCCACAATGCATGAGATCTGGCCTTTGCTACTGATAAAGGCATTTCAGTATGCAAAGAAACAACTGAATGACCCAAGATAACCGACACTTCAGAAGAGTTGTTTTGGGCTTTCTCATGTCCAGCACACGTGGAATTCTCTTCTTCTACAGACATTAAAGCAAATTCTCAAGCATCATTAACACACAGCACAGTAAACACAGATGAACAAAAGACTTCTCTGTTGCACACTCTGAGAAGATGCCAAGTTTACATGGAGAAGATGACAGTACACTATAAAGTGCATGTGAGTCGGCAGAGCTTTTATTGTCAAACTACTTAGTTGAGTCCATCCAACAGCAGTGAGTTCTCCAAAACACATGCAGGTGCCTCTAAAGGATTTCTCACACGGAAAAAGAATGCTGAGCTATGTGGAGAGCATTGCTGAGAGCTGGCTTGCAGAAAAGGGTCATGTTGACACAACCCCGCTGGTAAGACTGAAATAACTAGGCATAAACACGAGCCTGCTGACCTATCATCATCAAGGACAGCATTCCCTTGCAGGATTATGAGGAACCAACACGAAGCAATAACAGGATGCAGAACTGGGGGTGCTGACCGTGCGAATGCAGCTGCGGTTGAATCAGCTACCCGCACGCCGACCTATCAGGCGCTCGCCTTTTGCAATATGTATTAGACTCATTATACGCTG
This sequence comes from Lagopus leucura, assembly GCF_019238085.1. Taxonomy (NCBI): domain Eukaryota; kingdom Metazoa; phylum Chordata; class Aves; order Galliformes; family Phasianidae; genus Lagopus; species Lagopus leucura. The sequence continues at coordinate 2,263 of NW_024963297.1, read as the reverse complement.
TAATAAATAACGCTGCCTACTGATTAAAGTTTGAGAATGCTTGATCAAGCCCTTGGTCGTATCTTTTCTCCCGCCGGTTCCGACAGAGCTATTTCAGAATTTGCATATATGTTCAAATTCTAGACCAAATTATGCTACAACAGTCCATGCCATCTTCACCAAAGCCAAGTATAAAAATGCACAGATTTGGGAGAAGTCCACAACGATTACACCCACCAAACAAGGTCTCCTAAGAAACTACCTGTAAGTCCAGTACTAGGCTGACATGCATGGAAGAGATCTTTACCAGTGCAAAACAGCTCTCTCCATTGGTACACACACGATCACCAAAAAGCTCCAAACCTACAGGAATTCCCACAGCATGTATACCACAGCCAAGATTTAAAAGTGGAAGAGGAAGAAGAGGAAGAGGAAGAGGAAGAGGAAGAGGAAGAGGAAGAGGAAGAGGAAGAGGAAGAGGAAGAGGAAGAGGAAGAGGAAG
>NW_024963297.1:0-1772 GCF_019238085.1 Lagopus leucura | reverse complement strand
GGAAGAGGAAGAGGAAGAGGAAGAGGAAGAGGAAGAGGAAGAGGAAGGAAGCATAAGTAAGGAAAACTGCGTAGCTGTCTCCCTAACACATATTCTGTGGAAGTAAATGACTTACCTGTAACCTCAGTTGCTGACAACTCACAGAAAGAACACTAGGTAGGGTGTGGTACACCCTGGCAGACGTCTGTCAGAAAGGAAGTCTGAGGGAGACCAGATGGCTAATGACTTTCTCTCAATGACTATCTCAGCACACTATAGTGGGAAAGTCAGGCACCAAACTCAAGGCCAACCACTCAAAGGTCTGCAAAATGACAGCAGCCAGAACTCAGTGCACTACATCTCATCCACTGTCACCCACCTATTTCTAATGACAGAGAAGAAACACAACTGAGTAGGACATTTTTCTAGCAGGAGAGAAGAAGACCCCATTCCATACCACTGAAACACAAGGCTTGTCAAAATATGGAATACAGAGGGCATTTGTTCCCATCCCAAGCAACAAAACAACCACAGAGAAAACTGCAGTCAAGTTCAAACAATTCAGCCAGGAACACCAATATTGGAAAGAACTCTTTCCTTGAGCAAAAAGATGCCATATTCCAACACAAGAGAATAAAGGTGCATATGGCAGATGTCTTCGGAAGCAGAAATGCCACAGGAGCAACAAGGAGTGAGGAAACACAGAATTTGACTGTAGAGGGTCTAGAGAAGCCCATCGCACTGCACAGATGGACCTGCTGTCAACAGTCACTGGGTTCACAGGCTTCCTGTGTCCCAACAAAGACAGCATCTGCTGTGGTGCTTAAAGCTTACTAGAAGCTCCTCTCCCTAGGGCAAGGGGATGCCCAGGGAAGACAGCCAAAAAATGCTTCCAACAGATACAGTGAGGAAGTGGTGTGGAAGTATGAACAGCACACATCCTCTCATGTTAGTATGTTAAGATGTTAGGACATCTGACTTTCTGGAGCTCCTGAGGGAATCCGGGCCAAGCAGCCCTATGTGTTCGGTCTGGAAAAGTCCAGCTTTTCTACCGGCAACCCATAAACCATCCCTTGTCAAATAGGATCTCTAGAACCTCAGCTAGCATTTTCTAGCTCTTGTTCAGTGACTCCCTCCCTCTTCTACCTAGCAGCATCATTTCTTTCAGACAACATCAACCTAAGAACAACCGAGAGTAAAATCCTATGGCCTTCAAAGACAGTAAGAGCATTCCAATACCATGTACTATCTCAAGATGAGGAAGGCTCCAGTTTCTTAAAGCCTCCTGGCTACTCCCACTCCCCACCGCCAACAAGGATACAGAAATATAACAACAAGGATACAATAAGAGCCTCTCATTTGCGATTTTTGAACAAGCTCTGGAGTCTTCTCAACGATGACGTGTTCTCTCAAGAACAGGGATTTACACACAAAGTCAAAACTCACCGGAGAAAAAGCTCCAGCTCTACCGTGTGCTACAACCACATTCACATCCACCACATGTCAAAAATGCATTTCCCACCATAAGGTTGATTTTGACTTCCACAGAACCTCTCACTGATGACGGAACTAAACGTGACAAAACCTGGCCAGCAGTGCAATAGACAGAGAACCTGGCAAACTCGATGCAGATCATGCCAGGTGATTTATAACGAATCCAAAAATTGTTCTTAAAGTACACAGTTAAACGAAAGTATTTATGCTGTAATCACAGACACATAGCAAGAAGAAAGAAAGGGATGAGCAGCACTGACCGTGTCGAGCAGAGAGGGCGGCTCGTGCGGCGTCTCCTT
>NW_024963296.1:0-1650 GCF_019238085.1 Lagopus leucura | reverse complement strand
CAGGGAGAATGGATTGATTCTTTCTTCGCGTGCCCTGTTCACTTCCATGGCTATTATCTTCTCCATTTGTTTCATTGTTTTAGTTTTATTTTGCTATAACTTGCTTTTCATTCTTTTCTAACCTCTACTGTCCTTACCACGGAAGAATGGGTGTCTTTTAAAGACTCCTTTTTCTATTAAAGAAATCCAAGCAGTGAGCAGTTTCGTGTACCTGATATACAATAGCTTTCAAATTCACTTGGGAAAGAAAGGTATACTCTGTCAGAGAAAAGAAGGTTCTGAAGGCATATATTTTACATCGCTTGATTTCTTTTCACACTCAGGATATTGCAGAATTTGTTTTTAGTAGACTGAATTTTGGTGAAATTGGAATGGAAAGTAAAACAAAGTATTTCAGGTTTAAAAAGCAAAATGGAAAAGGGGAGAGAGCTAGGAAAGAAAACATTTTCCTCTCCTTGGCAACAACGTCCAGAAATTTGAAGATAATTCTTAGGCTTAATTTGAAACCATTTCAGAACAATTCTTTCAACATACTCCTTTCTTCCTAACAACAATAGTTCAGAGTCTACTGAGCAGGAAGTGGACAGTAAGTCTGGTTTCAGAGGACAAAGCCAGACAAAAGGCTTTATATTTCATCTGCTGCTGCTTGGCATGGAGGAGCATGGCGTGATACGGTGAAGTGAAACATACTCATCAGGTACTCATCTTCCACTTCAGAATCTTCAATTTAGCCCTGAGGATACCCGTTCTGGCTGAAGTTTCACTAACACTATTAAAGGAGTTTTTTTAAATCTCCATTTTCGTTATGAAGTGATGATTCAAAACTATTTTTTAAAAACTCCCCAAAGCCATGAAGAGTAGCGATCTCAAGATTATAGAGACAATATAGGTGAGAAATGAGTGCGATCCGGAAGATATAAAGGAAAACAAGTTCCCTACTCTTGCTTACCTTTCCCTTTCCCAACACGTGTTTTTTTTTTCCTATGCACTTCAGGTGCAAGCGTAAACACTCATAACTACAAGAAAACCACGTTGAAACAGAAACACGATCATGATGTACGTTCCACCGCCAAATGCTCTAGGAGTTCCGTAAACCAAGGTTTACGGAACCAAAATCAGATTGCTAGTTTCTGAAAGAGATTTGGTGAAGCCAATGGCTTTGAGGTTTTCAAAGGAATAAGCCATTCTGAGCATAAAAGGCGGCCAAGGACTAGGTAACATTATCGAAACTGGTAGGTATGAGTTTGCTTCTCATCCAAGATAAATGGCAGAGAGGTGTACCTATCGGTGGTAGAAAAAGAGAGACCACACTCTACATCACACGGATAGGTGGCAAGATGAAATAAAGTGCAAGCCACATGGGCAGATGATGTACAAAAGAAAAAGAAAACAAATGAAATCAGAGTCAGCCTGAAGATATTTCTACTAGAAACACCTAAGAGCCATCACCTCCTTTCCTATCACTGTTGTATCACTGTTCCCTGGGAGAAGAATGTTCCATGGCCTCAGGGTCTTTCTTGGAGTGAGTGGCCCATAACTAAACACAGAGCTCATGCTGTGGCCTCACCAGGCAGACAATCACCTCCTTAGTCCCTCTTGAATGATCTTTGAACTCTCTAATGTGTACTATCTTTGTGTCTTTGTATACTT
>NW_024963295.1:0-1010 GCF_019238085.1 Lagopus leucura | reverse complement strand
GGCTGCGCACTCCAATGGAGGTCAGGGCTCTGCATTGAGGCCCCCATCCCCTTCCTGTCCCCAGCCGGGGGAATCCCCCGTGGAGCAGCCCGACAGCTACCTGTCCATTGAGGAGTGCATGGACGAGGAGATGTTCTACATGGCACCCGGCTGCTCCGACACCGAGGAGCCCAGCGGGGACACTGACTCCGATGACATGTTCCTCAGTGCCCACGATGAGCTCAGCCCGCTGGCAGCCGACCCTGAGACCCCCGCCAACAGCACGGCCCTGGGGGAACGCGGGGCTGAGCTGCAGGATGGGTCCCCACCGCCAGAGCCACGTCCTGCACAGGGGGTGGCTCCGGGTGATGGGGGGCACTTGGAGGACCCTCGTGGGGACGCAGCGGAGGAGGGGGGACAGATCCCAGCAAAAGAGGAAGGGGGTGGAGGTGACAGGGAAGGGAACAACGGATGGAGCAGAACTGAGCTGGGGCTTGAGGATGGAGCAGCAGAAGCAGTGCTGGCTCCAGGTGGGGGAGAGGAGGTGGATGGAGCACCAAAGCAGAGTGAGGAGGGGGACTCCCAACTCCCTTTAGAGGGGTCTCCAGTGCCAGAAGGACCCCTCCAGGAGCCCACGGAGACCCCACTCCCTCAGGAGTCTGTCCCTAACGTTCTCCCAACCCCAATGGCTGCCCCTGAGGTTCCCCCAACCCCAATGGCTGCCCCTGAGGTTCCTCCAACCCCAATGGCTGCCCCTGAGGAACCTCCAACCCCAGCGGCCACCACAGAGGCCACAGACCCCCCACCAGAGGCGGTCACCCCCACTCCCCAAGGGGCAGCAGCCCCTGACCCTTCTCCCACCCCTTCCCCCCCCCCCAGCCCCCGGGCCACCCCCCCCCCGGGGCCGTCCTGCGCCGCGATGGCAGCGCCCCGGTGCGCCTGGCGTCCCGCCCCGTGCGGGTGCAGCAGGCCCGCTCCGTCCCCGTCGTGCCCCCAAAGCCTCAGTTCGCCATCGTGCCCCCCGCCCTCCA
>NW_024963294.1:0-1099 GCF_019238085.1 Lagopus leucura | reverse complement strand
GGTGCCTGGGGTTCTTCCGGCCCAAATGCAAAACCTTGCACTTTGCCGTGTTGAACCTCATCAGGTTCACCCGAGCCCAGCCCTCCAGCCTGTCGAGGTCCCTCTGAATGGCATCCCTTCCTTCCACCGTATCAACCGCACCACTCAGCTTGGTGTCGTCAGCAAACTTGCTGAGGGTGCACTCAATTCCCTCATCGATGTCATTAATAAAGATGTTAAAGAGCACCGGTCCCAAGACAGACCCTTGGGGGACACCACTTGTTACCGGCCTCCACCTGGACATAGAGCCATTGACCACCACCCTCTGTCTGCGGCCTTTCAACCAATTGCTTATCCATCGGGTCGTCCACCCATCAAATCCACTTCCCTCCAATTTGGAGATGAGGATGTGGTGGGGGACCATGTCAAAGGCCTTGCTCAGGTCCAGGTAAATGACATCGGTCGCCTTCCCTTCGTCCACCAATGCCGTCACTCCATCATAGAAGGCCACAAGATTAGTTAGGCATGACCTTCCTTTGGTGAAGCCATGCTGGCTGTCTCGGATCACATGCTCATTCTTTATGTGATCGAGCATATTGTCCAGGAGGATCTGTTAGCCCTGTTCTAGTGCCTGACCACTCTTTTGGAGAAGCAATTTTTCCAAGTATGCAACCTGAATCTTCCCTGGCACATCTTGAGGGCATTCCTCTAGTTCTATCGCTAGTTACACAGGAGAAGAAGCCAATACCCACCTCACCACCACCTCTTTTTAGGTACTTGTAGAGAGAGATAAGATCTCCCCTGAGCCTCCTCCTCTTGAGGCTAAAGAATCGCAATTCCCTTAGCCACTTCTCATAAATCTTAAGCTCTAGATCCTCTACCAGCTTTGTTTCTCTTCTCTGGACATGCTCCAGGGCATCAATGAGTCAATGAACACATCACTCGAGGTGTAGTCTCACTAGAGCTGAGTGTAGTGCGATGATCACTTCCCTGCTTCTAGGAGCAACACTATTCCTTATACATCGCAGGACGTCATTTGCTTTCTTGGCTACCTGGGCACATTGCTGGCTCATTGTCACGGAGTTGACCAGATCAATCTATGTCCGTGACAGGGGCGACA
>NW_024963293.1:505-1959 GCF_019238085.1 Lagopus leucura | reverse complement strand
TGTGTCACCTCACACGTGTCCCAATGTCACTCTGTCTGTCACCACCTGTGTGTCACCTCCCGTGTGTCCCAATGTCACTCTGTGTGTCCCCATAGTGCCACCGTGTGTCTGTCACCACGCGTGTCACCTCCTGTGTGTCCCAATGTCACTGGATGTGTCCCCATAGCATCACCATGTATGTCACCATGTATGTCACCACGCGTGTCACCTTGCACGTGTCCCAGTGTCACCACACGTGTGTCACCTCCCCTGTGTCCCCAGTGTCACTCTGTGTGTCCCCATAGCGCCACCACCTGTGTCCCCATAGTGTCACCACCTGTGTGTCACCTCCTGTGTGTCCTCATAGTGCCACCACCTGTGTCTCTATAGTGTCACCATGTGTGTGTCACCCCCTGTGTGTCCCCAGTGCCATCCACTGTGTCCCCGTAGTGCCACCACCTGTGTCACCACCTGTGTCACCTCCCGTGTGTCCCAATGTCACTCTGTCACCTCCCGTGTGTCCCCACTGTCACTCTGTGTGTCCCCATAGCGCCACCGTGTGTCTGTCACCACGCATGTCACCTCCTGTGTGTCCCAATGTCACTGGATGTGTCCCCATAGCGTCACCACGTGTGTCACCATGTGTGTCACCTCCTGTGTGTCCCAATGTCACTGGATGTGTCCCCATAGCGTCACCACCTGTGTCACCTCGCGTGCCATGTCCCCCATGCCACCATGTGCCCCTGCTCTCGCTGCGTGTCCCCAATTGTCACCGCATGTCTCCAATGTCACCCCACGGCAGGGACGGCAGGAGCAGGGAGGACAGCAGGCCGGGACAACAGGCAGAACTTCAGCAAGAGCGGCGCCAGAACGCACAGCGAGGACAGCAGGCAGAGCAGCGGGACGGCAGGCACAACAGGCAACAACGTGACCACAACAGGCAACAACGTGACCACAACAGGCAACAACGTGACCACAACAGGCAACAATGTGACCATAACAGGCAACAACGTGACCACAACAGGCAACAATGTGACCACAACAGGCAACAACGTGACCACAACAGGCAACAATGTGACCACAACAGGCAACAACGTGACCATAACAGGCAACAATACCACAACAGGCAACAACGTGACCATAACAGGCAACAATACCACAACAGGCAACAACGTGACCATAACAGGCAACAATACCACAACAGGCAACAACGTGACCACAACAGGCGGCACGGCCACAACAGGCAACAACATGACCCTAACAGGCAACAACACGACCACAGCAGGCAAGAATACGACCACAACAGGCAGCACGGCCACAATAGGTGGCGCAGCCACAGCAGGCAACAACACGACCACAACAGGCAACAACACGACCAGAACAGGCAGCACAGCCACAACAGGCGACACGGCCACAACAGGCAACAACACGACGACAGGGAACAACACGACGACAGGGAACAACACGACGACAGG
>NW_024963293.1:0-495 GCF_019238085.1 Lagopus leucura | reverse complement strand
AACAACACGACGACAGGCAACAATACAACAACAGGGAACAACACGACAACAGGGAACAACACAACAACAGGCAACACAACAACAGCAGGCGACAAAAACACAACAAACAGCGACAACTCCACAAAAACCAGCACCTTCAGCAGCTCCCAAACTTCACCCAGCGCCTCTCCAATATGCAGCACCTCTGGAACTTCACCTACAACCTCCGCAACAGGCAGCAGCTCCAGCACCTCCCAAACTTCACCCAGCGCCTTCACAACAACCACCACCACCACCACAACCACCACCACAACCACCACCACCACCACCACCACGACCTCCAAAGCTTCCACCAAAACCTCCACCACACCACAAACCTCGAACAGCACCACCCAAACTTCACCCAGCGCCTCCAGCACCTCTGTAACATCACCCACAGCCTCCACAACAGGCAGCACCTCCGAAACGTCACCCACCACCTCCCAAACTTCACCCAGCACCTCTCCAACAGGCAGC
>NW_024963292.1:0-36743 GCF_019238085.1 Lagopus leucura | reverse complement strand
AAGAAAAGAAAAGAAAAGAAAAGAAAAGAAAAGAAAAGAAAAGAAAAAAAAGACGACAAAAAAGAATTTTTAAAAGGGATGTAATCTAGAAACTTGTTGGCTTATGGCACTTCAGGCACAAAGTCTACAATAACAGAAGTATTTCATACCCCTTCTTTGACAGTATGCTTCCAGGGTGCCATTACAGGAATGTAATTTACAGGACTACTTGCAACCTACTAGTAGAAATAAAGCTTTCTGTTTTCTTTCACAAAGATAAAAAAAAAAAAAAAAAAAGTGGGATAAGACTCAGTAGATCATACGACTCCTGGATGCTGTAACCATTTTCCAGCAAGAATGGAATACATAAAAAACAAAATCACATCTGAGTCTTTGACAGCTTTCATCAACTGGCCAGAGAATGACCTGACATAGATTGATGCAGTATGCTGTTTACAGTATGTTGAGATTCAGTTATGTCACACCACTCAAGGGCAACAACATTCAGTTAACATATGGACATGCAGAGCTCCACTAACCTGGACTACTGGCACATTTGCTGCAGCCGTATGCCACTGAGAGAGGCTCTTGTCACAGAGAGAATCTGAGACATAATGCAGCAGCAGTACCTGTCAGCACTTCAGTATAGATAAGCATCCTGCTGCTCAACCAGGTACAGATAGAAAAAGTTGATGATGCAGCTCCAAAACCAGAGCAATTTTATCATCAGTGACATCAGAAGGACTAATGTCCACAAAACTGCTTCAGCATTGCAGAAGGACAAATTCTGCAATGAATTTGTTCTCTTACTACCTTCTATCTATATATTTTCTCTTAGCAAATAGGATGTTAGTGCACAGAGGATGCTTGGATATCCATCTGTACGTCCTTAGCTAGTCTGCATACCAAAATAAAATGAAGTCTGGAGAGTTAAATTATAAAGACCTCCTTTTTTCAAGCTGACAAGAGGCCTGTGCAATCTGCATAGAGGTGATAGTTCAAAATAGATAATGTGCAGGTAGGTGCTACTCAGAAGTAATTTTTTCTTTTAACTTTTATAGTAGTCATAGAGACTTGTAAGACTCCTTGTTTGGGAGGGCAGAAAAACTGGAAGGAGCATTTAGAATGCTCTGCCAGTGGGTGGTTAGGTAAGCAATATGCTATTTCCATCAATAGCTTGGATACTTTCAGCACATGCATGGATGCACTGTCTGCACTGCCTGAGAAACCATCAGGTCTTGCTGTGAGGGTAGTTTCTGACTGGTAGACCAGACAACACTTGGGGAACTTGCATGAACAGGTTGTGCTTGGCCAGCTGAACATACAAGAACAAGCAGAACAGGAACAAAAAGATCCACTTCAGTATGGCATGTTTCTTACCCTAAAATCCTAATTATATTCCACACTAAATATTTAAATCAATACTAGAAGCAGAGCCTTTAATGCTTAAAAAAAAAAAAAAAAATCAGTTTCCATTATAAAACCTTTGCAGGATCTGGTTAAAAACAACATTGTACATCTGTACAGCTACACAGATACACAAGAAAAGCAGCCCATTAGTACCAGCGTATGCAATTGTATCTGCAGTTCTTGTTTGCCTGACAAGCCCACATCTGCAACACTTGGTGAGGTCACTTCCAGAAAAAAAACAGCAAATCACATGAGCTGTCTAAATGGTCAGCACTGGGTGTCAGCAGAAAGATGCTAGCAGCACGAAGGGCTGCCGGGCTCCACTGTGAAGAGGCTGGAGCTGCCCCATAATAGACGCAGACAGCTCCAAGGCTCTGCCACAGAGCACAGCCAGGCCCAGCACTGAAGATGGCAACACATCAGGGAAAAAGATTTAGGGAAGAATAAAAAAACACCGCATGCCATAGAGAGGATTTAGAACAAGTAATCTTGCACAACTTCTGGCAATGAGCAGTGGTATCCAGAGTGTAGGATTCAAGTTCAGATAGGGAAAGAGGAAGGAAATGAATTAGCATTTCTTTGGTCCTCATTGCCTAAATCCATTTGAATTGTCAATAACTTAAATTAATTTCATCCAAGTGGAGTCTATTTTGCTTGTGACAGAAATATTAAGACATTTCTCAGTCCGCATCATGACCCATGATACTTCTCAGCCCAGTTTCTCTCCCAGTCCCAGGCTGTGCCCAAGTAGGGCTTGCCAGCTTTGTACTCTGAGGCTGGAGCAGGGAGCAGGGCCTCCCTTATCTGGCTGGGACTCAGAGTAAGGGCAAACAAGGACTTAGCTGTAAGACTTCAGGCTTTACAGCTCATGTTTTAGGCTAACCTTGAGAGAGAAACATCTTCTTTTCTCACTGCTGGTAATCCTGATAATTGCTAGGTATATCTTTTATTATGGATTGTGACAACATTAGCACCTAGCCTCTTTTTGTTCAATTACAGTGTATGTCTATATAATGGCTTTGCTTTTTTTTCTTTATGTGTCTTTCTTCCCTAAATTCATTAGCAGTGCACTAGAGTAGACTCCCTTTATTAGAACACATATTGAAAAGACTTTTCTGCCAGGCATGCTCTTGCATTTTACCTTATGCACACTATTAAAATTCAAGGTTATAATAATGGGAACCTGTTGACAATGTTAAGGGAAGAAGGGAGCGGTCCCACACTGGTGGAGAAGTACTGAGAGATCATTTCATTCTAATATTGAAAGTGAACATACTATGGAGAAAATTCTTCTGACACACCCAAGAGAAGCGTTATTTGAATTAATTTCTTGCTGAAATGGTTTCCCTCTACTAACAGTAGCTGGTATCTTTTACATGCTTTCTAAAATACCCTACAGCTAGAAGACTGCACTACCTTGTTAGAAATTATTTGCATCTCTCTCACTTCAAGTACACTGATAACTCAGTGCAAATTAATGTAAGGAAGCTGTTAATTGTTCACTGCTGTTCCAGACTTTTCTTTTGATAATTCTCAGGGATCATTTCTAACGTTGGATGGTCCCCAAGAAGTCTGAGAATTTCAGAGGGAATAGTCTGGTGAATATGCAAGAGAATGCCATCCCTTCCTCATGATATATACAATGGATGTTGAAGAGCCTGAAAGTGGGAAAAATCTTGCTTGTGACAGGTAATAAAATGACTACAGTAAAAAAGAAAACATGTCAAGTTGAGGTGACAACATGCACACACCGAACAAAAGGATATCCATTTTCATGATGGCAACTTGCAAGTAGCAGAAATTCAGCATACCTGGTGTTTTATCCTTGGGCAACCATCCCACAGAACTGTCAATAAACAAAAGTCAACAGGAAATCTAAATACATGGGTGCATCACAGCAAGACAATCAAACCAGACAACTATCTGAAAGACTGTGTTAACTTCCTACTTCAAGAAGAGTAAGTTCTAAAATGGTGAGCTCTACTCTGTTCTGTAAAATTGTTTTAGGAGTAAAAACAGTTTTGATTGAGGTTGGTAACAATATGAACAAAAAATCCAATTGACTTACAACATTCATCCGATACAAATAACACAGCATATGCTTTTGTATTCTTGGCTTCTTTGGATAAGTAAAAGCTATGCTAACAAAAACAAGGAGGTGACAAATAATCCTGAAGATGATACAGAAATTCATTTCTGTGTACAGAATGAGACCATTATGTTTCTGGGCATGCTTTCAACTATACAAAAGTAATTGATGATATGAGCTAAAGCAATACTTCTTACTGCAGTGCACATAAGAACACTAAGAGAAACAGGAATATGGCTGACAGATAAGCTTCCATAAGAGGTATGGAGAATGAAAGTAGGACAGGATTTCACTACTGACTGTTTGTTCTTCTCATATAATGGAAGATAAATCATCTCCATTTGCATCAGAGAATATTCTACACACAATCACAGACAATCAGAATGCTCCAATTCAGGTATCTTATCAGTTCAACATTACAATCTCATCGTATCTAAACTCTACTCAAATAATTCTTTTTTATTGTTAGAGAAAAAAAAAAGTTCTTTAGTCAGTAGAAACGAAAAACACATTATTAACTCTTTGCTGGGAGCCTCTGAAGTATTTAAAGACTGCCATAACACATCCCCCAGTCTACACACCACTAAGCTAAACACTACTGCACTTTTCAACCTTTCCTAACATGCCAGGCTTCTACACCTCTTGAGGGAAGATCCATTCCTAAAATATTTCATAATGGCTTTGAATTCCACCCTGTTTTCCTGCTTGGAGGAGGAGAAATATTGCACCCTCACTCATCACTCAGGAGGCTCTCCTACTCCTTCCAGATCCTGAAAAGGGCCTACAGGAAAGCTGGGAAGGTACTTTTTAGAAGGACATGTAACAGTTTTAAGCTGGAAGAGGGTAGATTTAGTCTAGATATTAGGAAGAAATCCTTCACTGTCAGTATGGTGGGACACTGGAACATGCTGCCCAGTGAGGTTATGGCTACCACCTTCCTGGAAGTACTCAAGGCCAGGCTGGATGGGACTTTGAGCAACCTGATCTAGAGGAAGGTGTCCTTCTATAGCAGGAGCTAGGAATTAATGAGCTTAAAGGTCACTTCCAAACCAAACCAAACCATTCTGTGATTCTAAATTAATGAATCTTGAAATTCATTAGGCACCTCTTCTTCATCTCATTATCTTCTGGAGATTTAGCTTCTAGCTTCCAAATTGGAATTCATTTGAATAAACCCATTTTGTTGAATGTTCTTTCAGAACAAAATTTGGGATAGAGTGATGAGGGAAAAAAAAAAAAAAAAGAATAGATTTGTATGAGAGACAGCTAAGTGGGAGTAACTAGTCCTCTAGAAAATGTAATTTTACTTGGAATGAGTATGGATATAGGCTAAGCAAAAAACAGTTGTTACCAGAAAATAATTTGCTAGATATATAAACACATATGAATACGTAAGAGTCACTGAATTACTTTCTCAGGAAAAATACAAATTAACATATATATGCAATAGTAAAAGAACCCTTTCAATTCGCTGATTTATAATATATCAGAGGTGTAAAAAACTTGAACACCCTAACCTGCTTATTGTTTTTTCATGTTAAACATTACCTTTTCTTTATTCTTTAAACTAATTACTTACCTACTTACTAGCATGAGCAGTAGTACTAAAAGACAAGTAATACTTGAATAATCTTATTTACATAACCCTTAGTCTAAATGTGGTCACAAGATAAAAAAAATCACTGATTTATAGATCTTTAAAATTTACATTTTTTATGGCAAAGTTCACTGCTTTCTTAATCACCAGGGCTACTTCCAATAAGCAGTACAGTCATTAAAAAAGTTTTATAAATTAATAAACTTTACCAAGTAAAAAAATTAATTTCACAGATAAATGTATAGCACAATCTACCCTCATTGTGCATATATTTTAAAAGTTAATAGTTAATTTTCAACCACTTATTTAGTGATAAAGATCTTTGAAATTAAGGCCTTCAAGAAAAATGAAGCTAAATCTTTAAATGCATTCAAATCAAAAAGCAATAGGCAACCTGTCTAGGGATGAATTATAAATTGATGGAGGGCTTATGGGTAAAAAATTAAGGGGCGAGCTAGTAGAGGTGAATAGCTTCTTTACTGTGAAGGTGGCAGAGCACTGGAACAGGCTGCCCAGAGAGGTAGTGGAGTATCCTTCTGTGGAGGTATTCAGAACTCACCTAGACATTCTCCTGTGCAATCTACTCTAAGGGAGCCTGATTTAGCAGCAGGTTAGACTGGACGATCTCCAGAGGTCCTTTCCAAACACTGTGATTCTATGAAAATACAAAAGTATGTTAACTTTTAATCATCAAACATTACATTTTGACATTACTTCAGGCAATTTCTGTAAAGAACTAATGAGTACAATTTCTGAAAAACATTTATATCCTTTATACGCAAGCATCATTACAGTTAGGACTAAGCAAGAAAAATGCAGCGTTATTGATTGCATCTCATAAAAACTTCTTTGTTTTTTAAGAAGTTAAAGGGGTAGACTATGTACTTAAAAAACAACAACATCTTGGTTATTTGCTCTATTTTACTGAAGAATTGAAAAATACTGAGGGTATGATTCTCCCATGCTCCAAATCCATACCACAAACAACACATACATGATGGAAACACTGTTGTTTTTCATGGAAGCAATGTCTCTGAGCACTTTTGTATTGTATCCACACCTTCAGCAAGCTTGCAAGCGGTGCAGTCGATACATTGGAAGGAAGGGAAGCCATCCAGAGGGGCCTGGACAGTTTGAAGAAGTGGGTCCATGTGAAACTGATGAGGTTCAGTAAGGTCTGATGCAAGTGCAGGGTGCTGCACTTGGGCCAGAGAAATTCCAGGTATTTATACAAACTGGGGGAAGATCTCCTCTAGAGCAGCCCTGCAGGGAAGGACTTGAGGGTCCTGGTAGATGAGAAGCTGGACATGAACCAGCAGTGTGCACTTAGAACCCAGAAGGCCAACTGTGTTCTGGGCTGCATTAAAAAAGGAGTGTCCAGTAGGGAGAGGGAGGTGATTGTCTGCCTCTACTCAGCTCTTGTGAGGCCCCATCTGCAGCACTGCATGCATGCCTGGGGCCCCCAGGAGAAAAAGGACGCAGAGCTCTTGGAGCAGTTCCAGAGGAGGGCCACTAAGATGATCAGAGGCCTGGAGCACCTATCCTATAAGGAAAGGTTAAGGGAACTGGGCTTGTTCAGCTTAGAGAAGAGAAGGTTCTGGGGAGACCTCACTGTGGCCTCCAAGTACTTGAAGGGAGCATATAAACAGAAAGTGGAACAGCTGTTTACAAGGCTGGATAGTGATAGGACAAAGGGGAATGGTTTTAAACTGAGACAGTGGAGATTTAGGTTAGATATTAGGAGGAAGTTTTTCACTCATAGGGTGGTGATGCACTGGAACCGGTTGCCCAAGGGGGCTGTGGATGCCCCATCCCTGCAGGCATTCAAGGCCAGGCTGGATGTGGCTCTGGGCAGCCTGGTCTGCTGGTTGTCGACCCTGCACGTAGCAGGGAGGTTGAAACTAGATGATCGTTGTAGTCCTTTCAACCTTGGCCATTCTAGGATTCTATGATTCATTTCAGCAGGACTTTCCCAAAGTACAATAGTTAGCTATAATTCTCCATACCTTACCACCACATGCCCTTCAGCATACAACCTGCTTCTGACTTTGCTGTCATACACATACCTCTGTAATCCCCTACAACAAATTCTGTGAAGTAAATCACGTTTAGAAAAGTTTTTAGTTTTCACTCTCAGCTCACAGCAACACATTCTTCCTTGTAGCACTACTGGGAAAACTTAGGCCTCAGTTCCTGTCTCCCTGCCATCTATGTCCCATACAGGAGAAGGCAAATTAATGCAACAAAGTCCCACAAAAGATCTTCAAGTGGTAAATATCAAGAGACCTGCATAACACTTGCATACCATTGCCACAATGTTAAAACATAGTCTGCTGCAACCTGCACAACCAATGAATAACAGCCTGGATATAAGCCCTGTATATAAGCCTGGCTTCTATAACAGAAGACCCCCTAATTTACAACTACAGGTATCAAAGAATGGCCACTGATCCCAAGAACAACTAATGTGGAAAGGACTGTATATACTCCAGGGAACTCTGTTTCTATCAAAACAAATAACCTAGTTGGAACATGACTTAGAATAGACACACCATAGTCTTCGTACTCAACCACACATCTCTCCTCATTTTCTCACAAAAAGCTACACAACAGTATACCCCTCACCCATTTTTTAATGTATTTATTGCTAAGCCCTGTTAAGATTGTGTTGGGTGCACAGCACAAATTGTTGCCTGCCAGCTAATGTTGCTACACAACAGAAATTTAACTTTGTCAAGACTTTGTTGGCTCTTTCACTTTTTAGGTAGATTCCTTGTATTCTCAAGCCTCCTTCGCTGCTCTCCTTATCAGGAAAAAAATTCGCAACATAGTCCAGAGATGACAACATGCTGTGTGATATGTATGATTTCTAGCAGAAATTCCACCCAGCTAATTCTGGCAGCTATGCAAAACTGGACAAGGGAGACTGATTTGATGATCTCTTAACAGCCTTTCCTTCCAATCAGTGACACTCAATAGCACTGGCTATCCCAGACACTATCATTGTGTCTCCTTTACTCAAATTTCAAAACACAACTCCTTATATTGTGAATAACTAACTTAATTTTCACTCATCAGTTGAGACTTCCAGGCCAAATTATGCCACTGGGGTAATATTAATGACAAAAGCAGAAATTAGGAGAAGCCTGCACTCAGGCCTGCCTTAGACTCCATAGCCAGAGCTGACATGGTCTCTTGAATGACAAGATCTTTAGAGGGGAGGTGCATCTTAAAATCATGCCATACAGGGCCAGGGAAGGTATCCCACCTGAAGATACCACATCAGAAAGGGCAAGCACATGTTAGCTGCACAAAGATAAAAGTCATGGCTGAGATTTTTACTTTTTTAATCATATGTCAGCACTGTGTACCCTGCCCCTGTTTACTGCAAGAGAGGGCCTGATCATCTGTTTTGGCAGAGATAACAGTCAGTCTTGGCATGGATGGTGAGGGATGAAGAAGAGTTTTCTGGCCATATCTGAACCCCCTTCATTTTGAAACCAGTTTGTTACAGATTACAAAGAGGATGGTTATGACCTGGCCTCCATAGTACCAGGAGTGTTTTTTCCTGTCCAACTGTGAAAAATCAGCAGATTACTTCACAGCACTTCCAATGATAGGTTAGCAAGATGCCAAAGGTACATCTGGTACAGCCTAGGGCATGGCACAAAGCCTCATGGGATGATACTAAAGATCTGTGCCAGAAGCAGTATGCCAAAGCAGAACAGCCTTAGCTGCTGTAATGACTGAGAGACTTTTAACTGCCAAATCATACCAAGGCACTGGGGAGATTTTTGGTTGGCACCAAGTAAATTTATACCAGGAAGCATTCTGATTGTTTAATATCACAGATTAATGTGTGCCAGTTCCAGAGAACATTGTTGGCATGCTCAGTAATTTGTATATATGCATAAGTAATATATAAATAATTTAGGCCCACATCCGTGTGTCTTTTCCCATTTTCTTATGTAATCTCAAAACCCTTATGTATCAGATTTCCTCTACACACTATATTTCTTTGGTTATTTCTTATAAAAATTCCAGAGATCTTACAATTAGTGTTTACCTAATTACACTACTTGAATGGTCATGACTTTTGTACTTGACTTCTGCCAGTAGAAGCTGTTAGTTTGTAAGCCTCTTCCTCATTAATGATACATTTCAATTTAGGAGTTAACAGTGATATTTTTCCTCTCAATGTAAGAATGATTTTTGGAAAATTCAAGATACAAATATGTATTTCTGTATTTTTTTTCTTTTTTCTTTTTATTTTTAAGAGAAGAAATTGAAGGTGAAGATGGAAAGTAATTGATTATCTTCACAAAGCAATGGCCTGCACTTTGTTGCTGTAATACAAAATTTGAACTCATCAAACTTGGTGCTTATCAATTTACAAAGCACGGCATGATATGTAATTAATAAACCTTCTCTTGTCCAGGCTGAATATGCTCAGCTCTCAGCCTGTTTTCAATGAAGAGGTGCTCCTCTGATCATCCTCATGGCTCTCCTCTGGATCTTTTCCAACAGTTCCCCATCTTTCTTTTGCTGGGAGACACTGAACTGAATGCAGTACTCCAGGTGGGGTCTCAGGTGAGAGGGACTATGCCAGCAGGGAAAAATCACCTCCCTCAAAACTGTGGGCCACACTTCTGATGCGGCTCAGGATATGGTTGGTTCTTTGGGCTGCAAGCACATGTTGAGTTTCCCACCCATCAGTGTCTTCAAGTCCCTCCTCTCAGGGCTGCTCTCAAATCATTTACTGTACAGCCGGTATTTGTGCTTGGGAATATCCTAACTCAAATGCAGGACCTTGGACTCGTTGAATTCCGTGAAGTTCACAAGAGCCCACTTCTACAGCCCGTAGAGGTTGGATGACATCTCTTCCCTCCAGCATGTAGACTGCACCGCACAGCTTGGTATTGCTGGCAAATTTGTTGAGGGTACATTCAATTCCACTATCTGTGTCACTGACAAAGACATTAAACAGTGCCAGTCCTAATAAAGATCCTTGAGTAATGTCAATCGTCACTTGGATATTAAGACATTTACCACAACTCTCAGGGTATGATGATTCAGCCAGTTCCTTATCCACTGAGCTGTCAGTTTGTCAAACCCCGCATCTCTCTAGTTTATAGATAAGGATGACATGCAAGATAGTATAAAATACCACAATCCAAAACTGATGACATCAGTCCCTTATCCATCAACACTGTAAACTCATCATTAGAAGACCACCAGTTTTGTTAGGCACAGTTCCCCCATGTTGACACCATACTGGCTGTTCCCAGTCACCTTCTGATTTTCCATTGCTTCCACACTCTTTAAGCAACTTCCTGGTCAATTCTATCTGATATCATTAAAAATCATTTTGTAAGGTTAATTCATGGCCACTTTATATAACGTGTTCTTACATGAGCAATTCCAAGGTCTATAATTACACAAAATTTGTACCTCTTCATATCTTTTCCTACTGAGAAAGCTCTAAAGGAGTCTGCACAATCTGTTTGCATGTTGACTTGTACATCACTCAAGTAAGCAAGGTTACGAAGACTGTTTAGTCAAGGAAAGGATTTCATCCCCATTCCCATTAATGATACTTGAAGCCAGAACAACTCAGTTTAGTATCTGCAATTAATTTAAATAAATTATAGCTTAGTGATATTCTTGAACACTGAAAAACTTAGTGCTGCTGTGTTAAAGTAAATTAATATTCTAGATTCATGTAGCAACACAGAGGTTACCAAAAAGTTCAAAGTGAACAGTGGCATAGCTCTAAATTGTAAATAACAGCCAGACTTTTGAGATTAGTGACTGTGAATAAATCAATGGTAGATTAAAATACTAAAGGTCTTATTCCAAGTGGCAGAAAATAATGTTTTACTGCCATTTGAATATGTTCCAATGTTTGCTTTTGTATGTACTCACGAGATCTGAGATCTTTTTATTACTCTACAAGAACCATTTCAGTCACTTTTAAAAGCACCTAAAATACATATATATGTATGATGATAAAACATACAGAGTTTTTTTCCAAACCCATTAATATGTAAATACATATTTAAAAAAAAAAAAAAGCCATCCTAAATCATTATTAATCTGGTTGACAAAAAAATCTTCAAGTAAATATCACATATATTCATTTTTTCCTAAAAAGTATGCTCTGTTTTTCCAATCCTCTTCAAATGAAAGAAAACCTAGAATTAAGAAATAATGCCTACAGTAAGCAATGCAAAAAACAAAATAGTCCATTATTTGTAGGAGGTGCTTTGTTTTGTTTTCAAGTTTTTATACAGAAGTGCAAGGTAAGAACGAAATGTTTATGTTCTGTTTAATCTTTTTTTCTTTTTTTTTTTTCCTCTCCATCTCTGTAAGGTCGAAGTATGCAACACACATGGGAGAAAAATAACCACAGAATTAGCATACAATAAATTAAATAGAGATAAATAATTCCTCCAGGCTTTTTGAGCTACTCAGAACTTTCATTCTCATGCTTCAGGAAAATAACTTTAATTGAGACCTTATGACTGATAATGCATGAACTGAAACCTACTAAGCTCTACTAGCCTCCCGATTTCACAGTTTTAACTTATCAGATAAGAAAAAAAGCCCTCCATCCCTCTTTTTGTAGATCTATCTTTTGTGGAACTATCCAACTAACTAAAGAAAGACCAGGAGGATGTTACAGATCCATAAATAATCAATATACAAAAAAAGAGACTAAATTCTAAACCAGCAGTGATATAAAAAGCTGTTCTCCGCTCTTTAAACTTTGGACTGGGGGACTAAATCACAGAATTGAAAGAGCAATAGAGAAGGCAAAATATTTCTTTCTATATCTTTTCCTTTAGTATCCAGAGGAAAGAAACATCTAACACATACATCAGAGTTTCTCTAGTTTTCAAGGACTGAACCTCCTAGACTTCAGAGAATTGTAAATGGGGATAGAGGCAAAGGCTCTTCCATTCTATTCAAACACATTTGAGATGATAGCAAAGGAGGGCAGCAAGGCTTTTGGCAGCACTGAGCATGAAGCTCCTATATTCTACCATTATTATTACATGCTGGAATCATTCTGCTCATTTTCTGTACAGTAAAGTCTTCCCAAAGGAAGAAGGGATAAAATCAAATCAGTGCAATCAATAAAAGTTTGTATGCATTACTACCATCAATTCATAAATTCACAAATAAATAAATAAAGCAGAAATTTAGTTTTAAACATAAAATAAACCCAATAATTGTAAGGTAGATTGATCTGCCTGTACTTTATCTTTTCATGTGGAAAAGATGCAAACAAACATCATCTATTCATTTCTTGTCTTCCATTGCATGTGTGCCGTTCTAACATAAGGAAGGAAGAGGGAAGAGATGCCTGCAAACAGCTTTTATTAGCTACAAATGCTGACACATGATATAAGCTTCCCTTGCATTAGAGGTATGTTCTTTTCAACAACCAAAAACCAGGGCTATGGTTTACATCCTATGGATGTGGATATGGATAAGTGTGTCCTTTAAAATGATTGTCTGTTCTGTGCATAATATAATCTGCTTTTGATATTTGCAAATGTCCTGAGCATTCTGATAAGAAACTTTGTCAAAAAGGCATATTTAAGCAAATTCATTCAAATGAAAACATTAATTATTCTTATTTCTTTCTAGAAAAGCACACAAGTTTGCTGAACAATGAAAGAATTCTCAGTTATGTAAGATGTCTAAAATACCTATAAAAATGACTGAGCTTACATTTTTTATAATAGAACATATGTAAGCTACAAGAGAATGTTAATCTATATGATTGTTTTTGTCAAAGTTTAGCTTTGCCATTAGCATCAGCTGCTTCCGAAAATTTAATCATTCTGCATATCACCAGAGTGGATCACAAACTTCCAGCAAAGTTAAGAAAGTTACATAACTTTGCTTAAATAACTTACGATCCTATCGGTAGTTTTTTTGGTACTAGCTGTTCATAATATAGCTCTTGGCTGTTTGTTCTATGAAACACAAAGAAGGAACAAAGGATTTCAATTTTTTAATTGCCTAATTTGCCTTTAATTCCCAATTTAAGTTTGCATGGCCTTTTTCCAAGTCTTTGGAAAAACAATTTATTAGAATTTCAGAATCCATATCCTGTACACCACCCGAAGGTATCTTTGTTATGCATGCTTACTTTTAAAATATATATATAAAATGTATGTATGTATGCATAAAAACTTCTGCATATACACACAAATAGTTCCTCAGGTTCTCATATTAATATTTGGCCCTTTGAATTTTTCCCACATTTCTATAACACTTTCACACTACATGCCAAACCAGGCAAAGTTCTAAATGCAGCTTCATACCTTAGCAATTTATAATTTTGTTTGCCTTTAATTGCTATTTCATGAAATTCTACTTTCACTTTCAGACCATCTTCCAGTTTAACCTGTGTACCACAGAGTCCACAAAAAAATCTTTTTTCTTTAAATTGCATAAAATTCTTAACCTACTTATTCTTACTTATTACCTATTCTTAACACTCATAAACAGAGGACCTGTGCTTCCATCTTAGACTACACTTAGGGATTCTAAGTATCTAACATGGAATAGTTTTAGCAACTAAGACATATTGTGCTGAAAGAAGACTGCAGTTTTTCTCGTCTATGATCATAATCTAATTTTCAAACATTTTATAAGAGTACATAGTACTGGATCAAATCCTTTCATGCTACTCATCTTTCAATTAATTTTAAAAAAGGACTACTTTTGAAAAAAGAGCCCAAGGTACACACAACATACAAGGCAAAACATCTCAGCAACCATTTGCAAGTGTTATTCTTGTAAATATCAGTGAAGATGCAAAATCTGCATTTTTACAACGCTGCATTTTTACAGCTCCTGATCTCTCCTTTCAAGTGCATCAATGACAGAAAAAAACTACAGCTGCACCAGCAATAAAGTGGCCAACCCACAGGCTTTTTTCCTCCTCTCCACAAGCTTCTCTGCTTAACTGAAATCCATATCTTTAACTTTATTGTTGGACTCAAGATCACCTTCTTTTTGGCAGATAGATAGAGATTTTTTTTACTGAGGATTGGGGTGAATTTCTAGAGTACTTGTTCAAGTAAGGAATTGATAGGAGCAGTTAAGAATGCTATACATAGTACTAGCAGATGCTACATGAGCTTCCCTGCAGAGCTCTACCACTGCCATTTCAGTCCTGACCTATCACACCCCAGCTATTCTTGATCTGGACCTCTCCTGAGCAGGGACTGACAGAAGTTATCTGGCACTGTGGCTCTGTGATTTGGACAGAGAGCCACTAAGGAATAAACAGCCACTCCAAAACTCATTTTCACTTGTTTACTAAGCCAGTTTTATGATCAGATAAAAAGTTAATAGGTATTGTCATGAGTCACTAAATATGAAATCGTTTTTCAGCATCTGGACAGAGTATTTAAATGGTAAAAACAAATAACCTAAAGTTTATTAGCATACATACACACACACACACATACACAAAAAAAAAAAAAAAAAAAAAAAAAGCCCGCCACCCCCACCAAAACCTAACCCAAAAGCAAAGGCATTTGCAATTTAGGCATATAAAAGTGATATTCTTTTCTACAGTTGTGTGGGATTTTTAATTTCTCCATACAAAAATCTCAATGGGGACTTTCAGCCTGCACCCACAATTGATCCATTCCAGAAAGTCACAGGTGTACCAGTGCTGGTTTACTCAAAGTCTGAATTACAAAATCAGTTTAAAAGATGATTTCCTTGTGTCAGTAAAAATAAATGTTGGAAGTGCTATGAACTATACATAAAGGAAGTTTAATGACAAAACATTACTAAAAAAAGGACAGTAAGAAGTGCTAGTATGAAGTGAGCCAATCATTTCTTCTCCATGGACTATGAGCCTACAGAATTCATCAGAGAGAGCACAGAAAACATGTAGAAACAGATAAATGGACAGTATATCTTCACAACTTTAGCACTTATCATGTGGTATGCCTCTTACAAATTATGGTAAATTACATGGACAGAATCATAGATTTGCACTGCAAAACAATGATAGAAAAGGCATTCTGACCTATGTGTTTAAAAATTAATTGGGATCTTTAATTGTACTAACTCATCAACAGGACTCATTTGAAAGGCCTGGGAATATCATCCACCAAAGAGGAAGGGCTTCAGTGGCTTTATTCTGCAGCCAGAAGTTTAGGTCCTGTTGAATGATTTTCAACACGAAGTCTGTACAGCAGCAAGCATTCTAACTTCTTTTCCTAACATACACTTCCTATCCAGTAAGCTAAAAAATTATAACATACAGCTTGCTTCCAGTATTGCTTTGTACACATCACACGTTAATTGGATTAAAATAATTATTTTATACTTTCAGTATACCAAATGCTTTCATATATCTAGGCATTGAAAGATTTCCTAGCCAGACAGAAGATTGGCAGGATGACTACTGCTGAAGAAGTGGCCCATCTCTTTGTGCACCTGGCCTCTGAGGAAGTAAATATGGAACAATAACATTTCCTGTCACAATCCCAATTTATTTCTCTTCTTCTTGGTAGAGAGAACTTGTTCTAGGAAGGCTTGTATCCTCTTTGAGCTTGATTATTACAAAACAAAGCAAAACAAAACAAAACCACAACAACCCCCAAACCTCTACTGAGTAAAACTTGTGATACAAAAATTTCTCTGAATAATGACAGTGATTATGACATTACATATTTGGCACCATAGTCAGGTTTTTTGTTTGTTTGTTTGTTTGTTTGTTTTCATGTATTTTGAACAAAAGTGACCTCGGATCACTTTAAATATAGAACTTTAATGTTCTTCTATACTGACACCATTATCTCAAACTTAACCCCTACCCCTGCACCAGTCTGAGGCCCAGACAAGTTCAGACAGTCTTGTAGCGGTCTTACTCCATTTTGATAACAATATTTATTACAAGAAAAGCATAAGAACATTTAAATGCTTAATAAGAAATTCTGAAATTAGAAATACCATCCTTCCTAATTATAGTATCTGTCAGTTTGTAGAAAGACAAAAGTTGTCATCCCAGCATTTAAAACAAATCATACTGTAGAAGCCCATACAGGAAGACATGCCAGGTTGATCTTGGCTGGTTGTCACCAACCCATCTGTCCACTCTCATTCTCCTTCCTCAGCAAGATGTGAGGAGAAAGTAGATCAATGGGCTTGTGGGTTGAGATAAAGGCAGGGAGCTCTTCTTCTACCAGTTACCATCACAAAAAAGAAAAAAAAAAAAAAAAAAAAAAAAAAAAAAAAGGTACATGCTGGAGAAAATACGTTTATTTTATTGCCAATTAAAACAGAGTTGGATTGTGAGAAACAAAAACAAACAAAATCACCTCCCCCAGCACAAACACCTTCTTCCCCATGGCTGTGCTTCTAACTTATTACTTCACTACTAATAATGGCAAACACGAAGTTTTCAGAATTACTGAAACTCTCATTGTGTCCTATCAATAACATGACAATCTGATAACTCCAACGCTCTTTCATTCCCAATTTTTTTAGGAGTAGGAGTGTTGGGGTCAGTCCACAGCAGTCCCATTCTATTGCTCCTTCCGGCTCACACTGATCTCCTTCCTTCTACAGCGTGGGTGCTCCATGGGCAGCATTTCCATGACAACACATCCACCTGCCAAAACATGGGATATTCCCATGCACTACAGCATGTAGTACAGGCTGTAGAGAAATTCCTTCTCCACCGTGGAGTGCTTTCTCCTCTGCTTCTCTGATGTTGTCTGTATGGCTGTTTCTCATACCTTTTTTCCTTTCCTCTCTCAGACACAGCATTTTCTTAAAACTCTCCCTGTGTCTCCACCACCTCAGCTGCTGGACCTGGCCATGCCCTGCAGCGTGGCCACTGGAGCACACTGGATGAGGTTGTGTCCATCATGGGGCACTCCCAGCCTCAACACAGAGGAAACCGTTAGCTCCAACAATTACCCTCAGCAATTACCCAAATAAAAACCACCTATACTCAGTGCAGAAGTCAAAAAGCTTAAGAAAATAAAATTTCCTATGACTTCACTCTAAATAACAAAACAAAAAAATTAACAAGTTATTCCTCCTTCCCTCTGGGTACTCACACAGCAACATGAGCAATTAAATAAAGCCAGTCTGTATGGCATTCTTTATGTGTAGTAAAGAAAAAGAGAATTTAAGCCTGCTTAGCTTTTGGGATTACCTCTTAGATTAACCTTGAAAGTTTTCTTCATTTTTCCCAGCTTTCTTTGTTTTCAGGTATTTACTCCATTTTAACTTTAATCCTTTTATATCTTCCTCTGTATCTCTGCAATCCATATAGTAGAAGCACCAATTTGTCTCCACAGTTTCACCTTTCAAAATCTCATCTTTTTAAAGTGAATAACACGGATGCTAAAAGTTGCAGGGCAAAAGAATTATGTGCATTATTCATTACATTGTAAAAATGAAAGCCTCTAATATTCAGGGAACACTTGTTGCATAAGGAGAAGCTGCTCTATGTATAACAGTTACCCACACTTACTGCATCAGTTACAATAGCCTCAAGGTGACAGTTCCGATCTTAAGAAGTACATTCATATCAGCTTGAATTCTTAACAAATAGCAGAGTGGATTGCAACTGCAAACTAGCAGTTTCTCTGAATTCTATTTAGGAAGACTGTCAAACGCGGTAAGAACAGTAAAGAGCATCATTTCCATCAAAGCTATGAAAGACTGAAGAATAAGGAACAGTAAAGAGCACTACAGCCATGAAATCTATAATACAAATACACAATTTAGCACTCACATGTAAAAGAATTTTATTCCTGACATCTGTTAACTCAAGAAAAATAGAAAGTACAAATTTTCCGTACGAGAGAATTCACCTTATTTTGTTAGTTTGCCACACAAGTTATGACAAACATTATCCTACTGAATTAATTATAATGCATTATTACTCTTTAGGTGATAGAGGACCTTTATAAACTCAATTCTGAATTTCTATGCTGTATACCTTAAAGGAAGAAACAGTACACTGCAAACATTACTTTAAACAATTGTCCTGTAAGACATGCCTTTTACTATTAATATTAATTTAGGATGATCTGAATCATAGTCAGACATTCAGAAGGCTGTGAAAATTAGAAAGTCATTGGTTAGATGTCTAGCAAAAGAATGTATTTCCCTGTCTAGCAGAAGCTGTTATCATATATTTAGTTTTAAGTACTTACTTCAAAATTGTATCTCTGATTTTTACTTCCTTTCACTAATTTTCATCATTTATCTAGAATGGAGTGTGCTTTATTTATTTATTTATTTTTGTGTGTGCTTGTGCACATGTGTGTACACAATAATTCAATTCAATTGAGTAGCAGCCACATCCCAATTATTAAAAGTCTATGTTCAGTTCATGTAAGCTCTGATTTTGAACTGCTTGACCTCAAAAGGCAGAGTAGTTGGCTCACAATCACAGATCTCTAGTGAAAAAAAGATTTCTTAACAGTTTTGTGATACAGCAGCCCTGTAACTGGCTTTTTCTCTTCTTTTGTAATTTAGTTTCAAATGTACAAAGGGATCTCTCATACATAACGAAATCCCACTTGCGTTTTGACTGAAAAAGAAAGAAAAACTCATGAGAATAAGTATAGGGTTTATTGAAGTCAAAACATTAAGAGAAGTTATCTGCTAGCACCTCTGAAAAGTAAGTAAATAAGTGTTTTCTTTGAATTTAGGCTTTGTAAACTGTGCTGTAGGAAACCCAGGAGGTGAATCATCCAGACAAACAGTGCAGAGTAAGTTCAGCTTGAGAAACAGCCATGAAAAATGTCCTGCATGACTAAAATCTGTTCTAGGAAAACGGAGAGCTTGACATTTTGAGAGTCTGGATTTTGATGAAATTATATGAGGAAAACAAAATGTTGAATAATACCACAGAATACAGATGATTAGGAGTCCAAATGTGGGATGGTTACTAAAGAATACAATTGTAACATAGATGTAAATTTAAACAAACAGTGGGTACTGATTTAGAATTGTCTCCAGCAAGAATTTATGAGAGAAAGACTAAGAAAAGGGTATGTCAAAGCTCAGATGACAGATCAGTAGTTCTGCTGCTTACTAGCTAGCTGTCTGAAAGCTTACTTTAAATGCTCACAGGGCTCAATCTGCTATGTAATACTCAAATGTTTAAGCAAAAACGAAAGTAAATCACTTTTGATAAAGCCAGTTGAACTCATAGAATTCTGAAGTGAATGAACTACGAGGCTAAATGAATATTCAGTTCAATGATGCTCACAGTAAACAGCAAAACAACATATCTCTGTTTCAAGACCTCCACCTTCCAGTGTAAAACAGAAAACTCACATGCCGCAGGATCTATGTAAGAAAAGTCATTGATAGGAGACTGCAAGCAGAGCCTGAAGCCAAGCAGAATGGCAAATAGACTTTACTCCTACGTAGGTGATTTGCAGAGATTATTTAGCCAGTCTAGCAACAGTGTAAGAAAATATTGATTTAGTAACACAGCAGGAACAAGATTTGGAGGTATTAGCTGGGAAAATCTGAATGTGACCTTACCCATTTTACCATCTTATGCACTCATTTGAAACACAGATTATTTGATTAGCTTTATTACCTCATAATGAAACATAACTACTTGTGAGTTTACCAGACACTGTCAATTTTGTGATGGATGATCTTTGTCCCAAGAGTTTTTCAAAATTAAAAAATCCCTAGATAGAAATAGCAGTCTTGGCATTCATTTCTAGGAAATAATAGGGAAAAAAAAAAAAAAAAAAGAAAAAAAAATGTGTTTTAAAGATCTGTGGCTGCATTTGCAGTCAAATTTTGTACTGCTGCTGACTTAAACAAACATAAGAGATAACAAAGCAACAGATGAAGGTAATTGGTTAAAGTAATTTATCTCAAAAGACAATAGCAAACACTGCATTGCTTATTCTATTTCAGAGAGGATTTGTCTTGAAAATCACCTTCTTTTTTCCCTTAGTCAGGTTGCTGGTGCAGCTGGAAACTCAAATGAAAAATTAGCTAACAAACAGTCCCCGAGACACATTTGTTCAAACCTGCTTCATCTTCAATGGACACCTGAGGAGAAACTAGTTAAAACTTGACAGATTCAACACATGGCAAAGCATCTTTTGTTGGCAGTGCTTTAAATTGCTATGAGGGAAGGTGTATCAGTGAACCAGAGGTCAGCAGAGGGGAAAAAAAAACCAACAAAAAAAACCAAGAAACTATTAGTTCCATGTTTAAAAAAGTGTCAGATAAAGAATTCTCAGAAGTTCTGAAAATCATTATTTTTTTAAAATTTATTCAATAAAATAAAAAATAAGCAAGTACTAGGTAGAAACATATAGATTCTAAAAATAATTTCCTGTGTAATAATGATTTCACATCACATACCAAAATCTCTGGTTCACACTCTCTGACCTTCAGAAGAGAACAGCATTCCAGAACAGCTATCCAACAGACAAATGAGGATAAATAAGCCTATTTTTAAAATACAGTTTGAAAAGCTGATAATATGATGAACACAGATGTAATATCAAAGGTCTGTACTTGATGACACAGAGAATTCTTTTCAGTCGTATTTCTTATGTCCCACAGAAATATATCAATGCAAGAAACAATCGGGATTACTCAGATACGAGTGACTATAATTTGACAAAGTATGGATTAAAACTCAGAACAAAAAGCATAGTATGTTTGCAAGTTACCTGCAAGTACAACAGAAAATAAATAAATCTAAAAAAAAAAAAATTAATCAAATTCAGAATGATTGGCTGTGTAACTGTATTTTGACGGTATTAGCCTCTCCAGTGTCTGTTGTCTGTTAGTGACTTCAGATCAAGGCAAAAGCAAATTTTCTCAAACAGACCAGGTCACACCAGAAAATTCTCCTACCATTACTAGAATTAGTAATTCTATTACTAGAATTACTAAGTAGTAATTAGTAATTCTAGTAATAGGTCAAAAACCAGCTTTCCCAAGAATCAGAGGTTACTGAGTTTAGGGTGGCTTTGTACCAGCTTTAGAATGGGTTTGTACTAAAGACATGTTTTAATATTTGATCAATATAAAAGAGCACTACATTTTAAAAAGTGGAAGCAGTGGTTATTAAAGGCCATATGAATATGGAGCATTTCCTTTACATTTACCAGTCTTTCTTCTACAATTCTCTTCAGAAAGGGAATACACAAAGATTATGATATAAAGATCTGCCAATCTATTAAATAAGTAAAATACATTATCAGGCCAAATACATTTTATAATGTAAAAATTCTCATAGAGATGAATCCTGGCTTTCTCCTCATGATTCTGCTATATCACCCACCCTGCAAAAAGTGTGCGTACAGAAGCATGCTTCACTTTTGGACATGAAGAAGGCCTCTAAAATCAGAAATATGCATAGTAAATCTAAAATCAAAAATATTCTGTTTGTATACGAATAAAAAAAAGTAAGTCTCCACAAGCATCAGAACTGAGAAGGAGCCAGGTGTGTTTGGGCCACAATCCTGCTTTTGTGAGAGGAAATTCAGACTGTTCTGTGCACAAAACCCATCTCCACATTCTGGTTTAATAACGAGTAAGTTAATTTATCAGTCAGTTTCTTTTCCCTACGTGTAGGAAACATAAAGGATCTATCTATCCTGCTCTGATTCATGAATTTGCCTATACAGCTAGGGAATGAGGCAGAAACTTATTTTATTTTCACTAAAATCTAACTGAAATTATTGCTTGTCATACTCTACCACAGCAAGTCCACAAATTTGCTTGCATCTCTTTGTACTCACAAGTTATATGCTTTTACGCCTGCAGACAATTCAGCAAATTTTTGATTCTGAAGAGCAAAGTAGCCTTCAAACTATGTTTCAAAGCTCTTTTCAAGAGACAGTTTAGCTTATTCTCTTTAAGTCCTATTTTATTTCCTCCTTGTTAAGCTCATCCAACTTCCCTGAACACAGATGTACAGAAATCCGAGCATTTGGTCAGGTGAAAAAACTTCAAGAAAGGCATGTGGCATTCTGTACCCACAAATGGACAGACAGCAAACACACTGCCGCTATGATGATTTGGAAACACACCCTCAGTCAGCTTTTTTGGAGCTTGGATATCCTTATAAGAATCCAGGCTTGGCTGCAGTGCAATAATATGGCACCTTTCTCTTCAGAAATAGTCTCAAGTCAGAGAGAAATTGTGGAGCTGTGCTGGGAATGTGTTACAGTCAATCTCTGTGTCAGAGAATTAGGAGGTGAGGTGTAAAATAGTAAGCCTCACAGTCACAGCATGGGAACTTTACAAGTTTTACTTCTGGAAGGAGAAAAGATGAATGGTTATGAGTATGTTTCCTTTCTGGAGGCAAGTCTGAACAATAAAGTCTGTTCTCATATGTCTAACTCTAATCTCACACTAGAGAGGAAACCACAACTAATATTTTCAGTGAGACTGTGAAGACTATGCCTAGAAAACGCAGGCTCCCTCTTAAAAAGCATGACTTATTAGGAATGAGGAAAAATTGGTTGTGTTTCAGGTTCCACTTCTAACACAGAGCTCATTTAACAACATTAAATTGTTCATTAAATTTGCAATAGGTATTTTAATACAAAAGCAGGTTTAGTACAGGAAACTACAGGTCAGAGATATTCGTCTGCCTCTCCTCATTAATCATAACGCAATTTAGATGCTCTGACTATATTCATTTCTAATAAAAACAATATTAGCAATCAGGGAAAATATTCAATTCTTTTAATAAGTATTGTAATATATATATATATATATATTTTCCAAGTAAGCCGGATGTTTTCACTATAAAAGGTCACTTTTCTTTTTCATGTGTAAACTTTTCAAGGACAGAATAATTCCATCTTGATACCAGTCTTTATAATCTTACATTATTAATAATTTTAAAGGGAAAATAGTTATAATTCTTCAACATCAATCATGATTTTATGGAATTTCTACAATTCACCATAGTTTTTTACTCATTTACTATAGCCAAGAATTTTAAAATCATAAATTCTGCAACATCGTACCTAAGGATCTAAGAAGGCTTAAATCATCAGCTAATTAACTCAAGAAACATTCTCATAATTTGGCAAAAGCTTTTTAAGTATCATTTCATCTAACAGCAAAATTCATTATCCTTTGATGTGCAATGCAATAGCTGATTGAAAACTCTGAGCAGAACAGTCTTTGGGGTCCTCTTCTATTAAGCACCCAGCTGTCTCTATCATCCACTTGTAGGCTGTTCCAGACCTTACAAAGTTAGACGTGAAATGTCTTCAGAGAACACACACATTTACGATTATGAGATCAAGAAACACATGTGGATTTCTAAAAAAAATCACAGTTAAAAAAAAAAAAAAAGTAAAAATCTGGAGTTAATATAGACTGCCCACATTCAGCCAAATGTCCTTTTCACATTAGCAAAAAGACTTGCAATATGTAAGGTACTTTTACATTCTAGGACACTATAGTGCAATTACCACACTAGCAGTTTAACTGTTTCACCATCAATTTACAAATGTTAGCTTTATTAGCAAACACATGGCAGTATCTGTAGGTTTTCAAAAGATGTAAGTCACACGCTTCTGGCAAGTGCTTGAAAAAAGTGTTGATCATGCATACAAGATGGCACATCTAATTAATTTGGTACACAAAATACGAGTGCTACTGACTACTTTTTTGAATCATCCTGATTTGCACTGGGTAAAACCCAAACAAGTCTGAAGTTACGTGGCCAACAAGCCATTCTGTTCCTGTAAAAGAATAATCGAGCTTGGGGAAAGAGCTGTCTGCAAAACTATTCCCGAGACATCAAAAAAAATCTGTTCTAATATAAGGACAGGTTATAACTCTTAATAATCCTCAGACTCTGCAGTATCAATGGAGCCACAAAGCAGTCACTATTCACACTGAATGGCAAGCTCTCCTGCAGGCCTCTGGTATAGTTTATAACTACCTTCACTTATGTCCCATGCCTAAATTTGGCACAAAAATCACAAAACTTTTATTCTGTTCTTACAAAAAGAAAAAAAAAAAAAGTGGAAATTCTTTATTTGGAAAAATATCAGTCTTTTGTGCTAAACTATATGCTATGATTTCTGAAGGGTACAGAACATGGCAAACAGGTTCTGACATTTTTGTTCAGGCTGCATTTTGAATTGCTCTGGTATAAAAGCCTATCTATGGTGTTGATGGACTGCACAATGTTACAAAGTCACACAGACCATCCTTTCATTTTATCTTCAGTCTCTTCCTTTCAACTTTCTGATCTGGAATTGTTCAGAGAAATTGCATACAATAGATTATATATTCATGTAACCTACTATATTTAATTTACATACTGTAGTTACTGTGATTTTTCAGATTTGAAGAATTGCATGCTGTCTAGATCTCATACTGTTTAGTAATGCCAGACAATGTCTCCCGAGCAAGAAAGTGGAGAGGTCACTAAAGCTTAATCAGTTCCATAAGCACATGGCAGTTCATTCTCTGAAAGAATTCTCCCCTGCACCCTTTCAGCTCCAACAGCCACGTAACAAAAAGATCAGAAAAGTGACCTCTGTATTTCACAGGTTTGACTTAGCTTTTGGGACAGATTCTAAAGAATTATTTGTGTGTGAGACACTTACTGTCACTAAAATCCTGAAAAACTGTGTATAAGGTGAGCATATATCATCACAGCAGAACTATGGGAAGGACAATGTGATACAGGTGTGAAAATAACAAAGGCAGAAGAATTTTTAAAAAAAAGTGTACAAGGATACAGGTGAAAGGCATATTAATGCATTTGCTTCTCCCTTTCCTTTTTCCTAAATGATTTTTTCTGACAGCTATTTTCTCTTTCCTGTTACTTTGTGTCTCCTAGAACACTAATGCAAATCACAACATTAAAAAAATACAGAAAATCTGCAAAAAGGACAACTTCTGACTCTTTTCAGAAGAGACAAAGAAATATTTTTTCCTTCTACCCTCCTAACAGGGAGCAAAGCAGAGCAGCAAAGAAATCTCTTGCATCTTCTTCAATCATTTTTCTAACATGCTGAAAATGTGCCTCTTGCTTTCATCTTCCCTGTCTCTACTCCTTCACAGTGTTTGCTTTGTTCTCATGAAAAAATGTTGAATATCATTAACAGACTTTAATGGACTCACTATTG
The DNA here is from genome assembly GCF_019238085.1 of Lagopus leucura. Lineage (NCBI taxonomy): Eukaryota > Metazoa > Chordata > Aves > Galliformes > Phasianidae > Lagopus > Lagopus leucura. The sequence goes on along the minus strand of NW_024963292.1, from coordinate 11,503 downwards.
TTTTGATTTTTCTTTTCTTTTTAGCCCTGTAGTTTGTACCTGCAGCTGCTTACAAAGTATTTCAAACAACCCAGAACAAGTGGTCTGAATGACTCAAGATTAGTAAGGACACAAAGACCCTTTTAACTCTGTAAGACAAATAAACATGCATTGTAACATGATAGTGATGAAAGCCATAAGTAATTATGTTCTATGGTTTTCTGTTAAAAAAAAAAAAAAAAAAAAAAAAGTGTTGTACTCAGTGATCTACTCCATTTCAAGAAACTCACTGTGTGGCAGTGGTTAACCAGAGTTGACAGTTTCCAAAGAATGGCTGCGGAAAATGTCCCTCAAAATGAAATGCTCTTTTAGCACTGGAAGATGAGCTTTAGCTCAGAATTTACACACATTTACAGACATGGTAGATACTGACAGACTATATGCAGTATGGTGGGGATGCAAACCAATTCCACAATTGTTCAACTCATCTTTGATGCTTAGACATCTCTGTTAACTTTAACAGTACGGTTATCCGTAGTACCAGATAATCTAGGTATTGTCTAGAGAATGGTGTGGAAGGGAAAAGAGTAACCTTTGTCAAAATAATCAAACTCCATAACAATAAGATACAATAATTACATAATATACCACTTAGTCAAAATATTACTTTAAAAAAAAGCAAAAAAAAAAAAAAAACCCCAAAAAACAAAACAACAAAACAAAACAAAAGAACAATTTCCTTCCTGTATTTGCAAAATACACTGCCAGAAGGCAGCTCTGGAAGCTGGCTTTAGCAAAACAAAAATGCCAAGACACAGGGAGCAAGAGACCTACTGCTGGACAGAGCCAGCAAATGGGAAGACACCAACACAACTTATCCATGCCTGACCCATCTTCCCAGAGGTCCTCGGCAATTATCCTTGCTGACAATGTCACGGAAGAGAGTGCACATTATTTCAGTATCAGGCTGGATATTGCTACAAGCACTTAAATCTTACGACCTTTACAGCTGATGTCCCCAGACCTAGGATATTAGGCTCTGAGGAATAGCATAAGAAAACAAGCACTGCAGGTAACCATACATTTCACATAGCCTGCAACTCATTCTCGTATGGATCTTGCTTCCACCAGAGACCCTTTAACTAGTTGAAAGATACAGAAAATACAATATTAAACACTGCTTAGTGGACCCACAAAAGCTGTAAATATTTCAGATGACTTGACTCCTAAGATCTTCTTAAATGTGTTTACAGAACACAAAACTTAATTCAAAAAAGCATACGGAGGGCAAAACCACCTCCCTTGTTCTTGAACATCAGAGCAAGAATGAGGATGAAAGCAACAGATCTGATAAAATACTCAATAAAGAAAATTACTGGGTAATCTTAAAAATGTAAAGTATTTTATTGTCCATAACCCTATGTATCACCTTCTATTACATTTCGATTTTTAATTCTACCAAATGCCCCCTGCTGGTATGCAGCACCTACCCTCCAGTGGCCAGGGAAAGCAAGATCCTTATGGAAGCTTTGTAGATAAGCTTTGAACATTCACTGATTAGTCATATTTAATGCAAACAGCCTACAAAGTTCAGAGCACAAAAGGGAATAATACCAAACTAGCATAATAAATTAAATTCTTATTTGATTTCAGCACTCTATTAATAGTTTCAAGCATATTTTAGATTTGCAACAGTGAATGACAAGTTGTTTTTCATAGAATTCAGGTAAAGAAAGCTAACACTTAAATCCAACCTGAGTACAGTCAGCTGAAGAGTCAGATGCTTAGAGGAATGCTTTGGGAACCTCTGAATGCTCCTTGAACCTATAGGGTTTCTCAGCCTTTTTTCTTTCTGCTGTTGCAAAGCATGCATGTAGCAAAGCAGTTTTTTTTTTCCTTTTTGCTATTCCTGTTCATTGTGTACCCTCTAGTGGCAATATTTTTAAACATTCAAAACTTTTTTTGGCTCCACAGTAAATGGAAAATCCACAAGAAGCCAGCACTTTTATTTGATACATTTTTACCTCTTTTCTTACTTATTTCTGATGTAATAAAGGTTGCTCTCCTCACCTCCACATTAACATGATACTTATTTATCCATAATCAATTAAAATCTCAGTCAAAACCACTTAGTGAGGATATGCTGCCATATCTCTCAGTTTAGGATAATTTTAATGTAGTGATGAACTGATGAAACTAGAATACAAAATGATTTTAAAAATTTAGAGAAATTCACCAAAAAGCAATCTATGCCTACCAGGCAATGATTAATTCTAAAGCCATGTACACCTTAAAAACTAATTGTAAGCAAGTTCAGGGTGCTGGATAAAAATGAATCAACCAGTGAAAGCACAATTGAAATTACTCCTCCAAAGAACATGAATCTACACAGAGTAGATTCCTGCCCTATGCCAGAGGCATGGGGGAAAGAGATTTAAGCCATTCCTTCACAGGATGTACATAGAAAAGTCTGATCTGTAATGAGCCTGTGTCAGATAGATGCACTGCAAGATGGTAGAATTCCAGAAATTTCTATAATGCTTTACACCAAAACAAAGAGAAGATTTCATCTGATGAACTTCTGCTAAAGATTTTAAGCAGCTGTGCTGTTGATTTATATTAACAGGACAGGAAGGCCTAGTTGTAGAATTGATGTATACTGAAAATTAAAAGCTGACAGACATCAGCACACTTGGCACCTCCCTAGTAAATAAAAGATTTTGCTGACTGAGGGTGAAATGAGAGTGTCTTCTCACGTTATTATCAGTTTCTCGGGTAATCCATGCCATTAATTATTTCCAGTTGTTTTCATAAATGTATTTTATCCAGAAACATGCTGCATATGAATTGTTTCAAAAGAGAATTAACCCCCATTCTTTCTTTCTTTTTTTTTTTTTTTTAATGAACAAATGAATGAATCTGTGTTTCCATAACAGTTGATTACAATACTCTCTTTGTTAAAATAGGTTACCGTTGAAACCAATGCACACCAACTGAAGAGTTTATATGGAACTTAAAGAAAGTGGCCTTATCCTAGGATGCTGCAAATAAAAATCTTCCCAGAAGTCCATTTCAACTTACAGGTAAAAGATGCTACACTGAAAAGTGTTAAAAAAGAATAAAGCAAAATATTGGTAACCAGGAAAAGATTAATTGGTTTGTTAGAACATGGTCGAAAAAAACATTCTAGCAAATGCCATGGGCATTAGTAGTATTAAAGGTATTCTCTTGGTATTACAACTGATTTTAAATACCTGAAAAAAATGAGTCTTACCTGTATAAAGCTGCTTACCTTAAAGCTGCTTTACCTTAAAGAAAGCTGCTGTCTCTCCCCTCATACATGTCCTGTGTTTAAATCCAACTCAGGCTCATGGGTAAAATTCTGAAATTTTCATACCAAGCTTTCTAGTTGTATTCATGTATTGGAGGTGACTTCTCTATGATAAATGCTTTTTCTGTGAAAATTTAGTAATTATTGTTGGGCTGGTTTTTTTTTTTGTTTTGTTTTGTTTTTTGACCTTTGTAAAAACATATTCCAAAGACTCCTAGTAATCAATGCAAATACCTACATTAAATTTCTTTATGCTTTTGAACATACCTAGAGATTAACCAAATATTCTACTTACATACTACTGAAGAGTATTTAATTTGGTTTTGTCTTGATGCTTTTCCACCCTGCCTTTTGTGAATGTAGCCTCCATAACACTAAGAGCTTGGCAAATTCTGTTTTCTATCAGTTTTCAATCAAACACCTGAACTGACATTCTAAAAGCACATAATTTAGCTTTCATGGAACAAATTAATTTATATGCAAGCTAAAGCAGTATACAAATTCTGTACATGTTTAAGATACCAACTTTAAATTGCAAATGAAAAATTCAGAACTTGTATCCATATCCATATCCACTTTAGTAAATGCATACTCTATTTTACTTGCTTTGCTAGGACAGAAAAGCAGTATATGCTCTATATTGTGCATCATACCCGTGTTCTTCTTACTACCTTACATACTGTAAGGTAAAAACAGATCCTCTAGCTTTTATGTTATTTTAAAACTGAAATATCGCACACATAATGTCAAAACTCTATTTGCTTACACATCAAATTCTTTTATCCAGGATGGGACTTTTAAAATTTTGAAAAACTGGACTGGTTCCTCCATTGGTTCTATCATCTCTAGTATAAAGAATGACCTCTCTTGACCAGGGCTCTCAGACTTTGCTGGTAGTTTCCCATACGTAACAATTCTCCATGCTCGTAACACCTCCCCTAACTTTTCCACATTCAGACAAAACTGAGTGTTGTGGGTGCCCCATCCCCGGATGTGTTCATGGCCAGATTGGATGGAGTCTTGGACAGCCTGGTCTAGTATTAAATGGAGAGGTTGGTGGCTCTGCTTGTGGCAGAGGGGTTTGGAGATTCATGATCCTTGATGTCCCTTCCAACCCTGGCCATTCTATGATTCTGTGTAATTCTGTGAAACTGCCCTGATTTTTAATTAAACCATTAATTTTTCCACTGTTTTATGTAGACTACATGTTGCTGTGATTTCTTTACTGCAAATTGGCACTAATATCCAAATCTTCCATATTCCTGAAGGATCACTCCTTTGCATAATGCAACATGCATACCATCAGACTAGCATCAGGTTACACTACTAGCTTCACATCAGCTCATTCAGGTAGTAACTGGAGACATACTTAGGGCTGGTTAAAGGCAGTTTAACCTTGCTTTTAGGTGGGTTTTGCTGTTGCAGTTAAGAATTTAATAGCATAGACACAGATACTTTGAAAGTGGAGGTATACCTAGAAGTTACGTAGAAGGCAGTACACAATTTGCCTTCTCTGAAATACCACTAACAAAATATGTAAAAACTAAGAGGTGCTGACTGAAATTAACTAGTTCTATGAAAACTTTAAAACTTTAAAGGCAGCATCAACTTTTTCAAGCTATTCAGTCAAAACAATTGAAATAGCTTAAATGAAAACACAGCATACCCTGCTTTCTCATTTTTTTATATTTCATGTGAAGTGTATCTCAGTATCTTATTTCTTAAAAAGTAATAAATTTGCATTTTTTTATTTTAGCTTACATTGCTGCCTTTTAAACTCAGTGAAGAAGCCAACAGATATAGATTTAATTATACAGAAAAGATGCCTTAACTGCATTGCAAATTCAATACCAGAAATCCAAAGAAAGCAGTCCTCCTTGAACTGTGTACAAATCAATTCATTATATTGATTTGAAAAGAGTTGTGCTTTAATTTAAAACATAGATTACCAAACCAGAGTTGATAAAGTCCTGTTTTTCAAGGTACAGTAAGTTTTACTGAAAGACAAATCATCTGTAAGACACTGACCTACTTAATATTTTTGCTTCTCTAAAAGATGCAACCTCTACAAGCCTCTTAAATTCTACTTACTGTTAACGATGTTAATCTACTGTCTACTAAAAACTGGTAATGATTTGAATTCAAAGTGGAGTATTAAAGATCTGCTGAAACTTTACAGAAACCTTGATAGATTGCAACCTAGATGCGAAATTTTTATATCATGTTTTCTCTGTTTCTTTTACCTTCCTCCTATACAAAATAAAGCAGGATCAAGGCAGACCTGATGGTAGTTCACAGTGGGAAGTTAGATGATCAAACAAAACAGAAACAAAATGGTAGCAGGACTTCATCCACTTCTAACCATGAGATTATACTTAAAAAGTCCGTTAGCATGTATCTACTTTGCATCTGTGTTCCATGAGAAGCAAAGAAGTCCTTGGCTCTATCCAGACACTGCTCAGCAACCACTAAAGTGTTGGTGTGTTATAAACACTGTTTTCATCCCAACTGTAAAACACACCATCATAGAGAGAAAACTAACTCTATCCCAGATAAAACTAGGACATCAAGAAGAGAGTCTGATGTTCCCTGTACATAGGATCCTGCCATTCTTTACAGGAATGATTTTTAGGTGAGCCACGACAACAAGAAACTTAACACAGAACCTCAGCAGTATCATCTAAAATTCTGCAGCTCCTCCAGAGATACTAACAGTGGGTAGAAGTTAAAGTGGCCATAAATAGCTGTAAATTGCAGCAGAGGACAATTAAAGTCAAAAACAAATAAACAAGTTTAGCAATTAGTCCTTTAATTAAATGTATAAAGGCAATTTAGTACAACAAAATGAGGGGAAGTCAAAACATTTTCTTTAAGACAAACTGTTTCAGTTATATTTTTAAATACTTATTAAAATTTCAGTTGCTTCTTGGGCTTTGACAATAACCATTGCATTAGCAGAGATATGACAAATCTGAAATAATGGCATCAAAATTACAATGAGCTGTTGTGGTATTTGAGTTTCTGACATTTTAAAGCCATATTTATTGCACACTTTTTTCTTTTAATTTCATTTACTTTCTCCTATCTGTTCTTCTATAAACCATGTATAATCATTCACAATTCCATCTCAAAGCAAGCAGAAAATAAGCTTGCTATCCTATATAACAAAATAGAACTTTATGCAGGAAAATAAGCTCTTAAAGCCTATTCCACATTTTCAGTAGGAGAAACCACTTGAAACAATGCTGTGACCAAAATCTCTTTATTATTATAAAAAAAAAAAAAGTCACAAGACTGCTTATTCTGTGACATTTAACTTTTTGCAGAAGAGCTGACTGTACATTGGATGATTGCACACTTCAAAAATCCTGATCTTGCTAGCACTGCCACCTGCTGATGAACTTAATTTTGTTTCCTACTCAGTAGTTTTAAAACACCAACTTTGTTCAGCTTACTTCACTTAGTCTGTAAGAAAGACACATCATCAACACTGATTTTTTTTAGAACATTTTAAACACCACTCCTTGTTACTACTTCTGTTGGCAGCAGATGCATAATTTACCTTCTCACGATTTTTTAAGTGTACAGAATAATCACGGGGAAGATTCTGTCTACTTAGTAGGGGGTGTCTTATGAACTTTTATGCATTTCTTAATAGATAATAACAATCAACAATCAACAATAAAAATGAAAGTGTAAACCAAATTGAAGAAATAGTGTTGAGTAATTCTTTTTCTATTGTGCAGAAAGGAGAACTATAAAATGTGCTACGGTATTTGATTTTTTTTTTTTTTAACCTAGGCCTTCAGCTTTATAGTATCAGCAGACTGCTGAGAATTTCATCTGGGAGGGCCATTATCCAGCAAAAAGAAGACTGTTACAAGTTTCCCTCTCAATAGTCTTTGGAACTATCCCAATTTCCTGTATCAACAAAAATGCAAGCAATGAAAGAACAATTTTATTTCTGAAATTTAAACTTGTCACACATACATTCCTCAGTTTTATATAAGTATTGTCTGCTCATAATAACTAATAACATAATAATGTCTATGAATTCTTCAGACTACACAGCTCTGATTGTGAAATAAAGCAGATGTTAAAAAAGAGTTCTTACTTCTTCCCTTAAAAATCTAAAAGGATAGTATCCTAAGTACAATTTAAAATACATAAATTACAACAGAGCCATCAGATCCATTTTAAAAAGAAATTTCCCTATGTACAGTCTAGGGGCTTTTCAAGTATTACTATACAAGATCTGCATTTTTTTACAGTTTTGTAATAAAATTGAACTGCAACACCCTCAAGTCCATTTGCTGTACTAACTCTAAAGCTTTTTACTGATTAGCCTAGAGGAAAATTTACAGAGCAGGATCTTCAATTCTTTCATCAGCCGTGTTACCCAGGGGTAGAAGCTGCTCTCTTACACAACTCACCTCTTAGAATCCACATAGGAAATATCATTGCAGTGGGGTTAGAGTCAAACCAGCTAAGATACTAGAATACAATAACAACAGTCATGCTCTTCCCAAAGGTCAAGACATCCTAAGAACATTACTCATAGAGCAATTTCAGGAACTTGTGTAGAATGGGAGCATTTGAATACCAGTAGCAAAGGAACACTTCAGACAATCATGCCACAGCATGAAATCAAATAAGCTAACGATCAGGAACAAAAGGCCAGCAAATAGCTTTCTTTTCAAAGTAAGTACAGAAAGGAAAGAAATCAATTTTTTTTTTTTTTTTTTTCTCCAGGAAAGGCGCACTAAAAATCACTAAAAGCAGTAATAAGACAACTTCGACTGTTTATGAGGAACAAGCAAGCACTCAGAACATTCATGAAAGAATACTATAATTATTTTCCACATATTATTATTCTGCAACCATGTGCTTCTAGCAGTTTTAAATCCACTTCTATAAACAGTACAATTTTTTAACCCTTAATTTGTACAAGAGAGTTTCACCTCACAATTCACTCACATACGCTGATGATTTTTGTTTTCAAGTTTGTATTGTATGTTCTGGCAAACACAACAGAGGAGTTTATTTTTAGAATATTTTTTTTACATATTTAGCTTATCATATAAGTAAAAACGTATTTAAATGCATATTGTGGTCCTAAAGTGCCACTTAATGCTTGTAAGTGGATGGGTGACCAGACTCTAAATTTCAGATTACTAAATATTAGGAGGTAGTAGCTGAGCTACTCCATCCCTCAGATCGCCTATATTGCCCCTCAGGATATTTGGCAGGGAAGAGAAATCTTCATTTTCCAGTGCCCGTTTTAAGGCTGAATAATTCTAGTGAGTTCATTACTAATATTACTAATATTAGTACTAATACTAGTACTAATTAGTACTAGTACTAATATATTACTAATATTGCTAAAATGATTCTTGGGTAGACATGAGGAATCATATTAAGAATGTGTTTCTACTTTCCCCTCCTCCCTGCCCCTGCCCCCCACCCCCACCCCCCCCATACAAACTTCTTTCTTAAAATCATTATGGTTACCTTTACAGGTAACATGTACTTTAGGTACACTCTCTCCCAGTTCCCTACTACATTCCCTACACAGACCAAGAATTGTACAGAGACAGCAAAGGGGACCAGACTGACAGATTAAGGAAACTGACACTGTGAAGACACTACGGAAACATAAATGATGTTTAAGAGTAGCACAAATAGCATGGTGACAATGAAGTTCAGATATTTCTTTTGTAAAAGAGACAGGGAAAATGATAGTTGTACTGTGCACCACATAAAAAATAAATGAGAAATGATTGTTCTTTTTCTTCCAATCTAAAGAAAAAATCTAAAGATAGTAGTAGGTGGTGCGCCCAAAGCAAAAACAGAACTGAATAAATCCTGCACAAACATGGAGGTAAGCTGCAAGTTTCCTTGCTGGAGAATAATGTGGGTGCTAGAATGAAAAATAAAAATTAAACAACCCTTTTTGAAAAATTAAATATTTTTGAATATCAAATACACAAAAAAGATATTCTGCAAAGGACTGGAAGCAGGTCTGGGTTCTTACATTCTTTGACATCATGAAATATGCTATTAACCACTGCCAGAGAAGTCACAGACACCTTACACTAGACAAAATGTGCACGTACCAGACTGAAACAAAACAGCCAAACTATCTGGGAAAGGTACTGAGAACAAGCAATTGTAACAAGATCAGCTAGCAGGGAGTAGCAATTTGCAAAACCACGCTTAACTCTTCAATGCTGTTATCTGTCTGTAGGAGAGAACTGTGCAAAGAAGCTGGAGTAAGTTGAAAAATAGAGAGAAAGTGAAAAGGAGTATAACGAACATGAAACATGCAGCTGAATCAAGACTGCAAACATAAGTAGATTCAAAAGACGGGGAAATGCATCAAGCTGGCAGATAGAAAATGAAGTTACCTCATGGCTACACCAGACTGCTTTCTGAAAACTGAGTTAAACTATTTCATTTTTTTACAGGGAGCACACAGTGACAAAACTGTGTTTCTTCAGATGCTGGTCCATATGATGATTATCTCCACCTGTGTCATTAGTTGCACCAGCAGAAATCTCTATAATAGATCTTAACATTCCAACTCTACCTGAAAATACAGATTTTAATTATATACTGCCCTAAAGAAAGAATAAGCTGAACCTGTTGAGTTGCACATACAGATACAACAAGAACCTCAAACAAGAGACACAAGAAACCTCTAATAAGTTTATGAAGACTGTAGATTAAAACATTAAGATTAGAAAATGGCATACTTCACACCACTTTAATTCATTATATTCAATGACAATAGAACACCCACTACACAGTCATGTGTTGTTTTTGTGGTGGAATCCTTGTTACATATTTTGTTTGCTCTGAGAATTAAATAAGTGGCATTTTTGAAAAAAATATTACATGCTTCCTCTAATATTTTGGAAATAGAAAGTGTAGAAGATCAAGGCAGAAAATTAAAGCAGAGCAAGTGAAGATCAATGAAGGCTGCTTTAGGAAGTCAATATTTATCCTTGTTTTATTTCCACCATTTCCTGGAAAATCTATTGTCCCCACAAAAATTAGCTTTTATCTCAAACTAGTTTTGTTGTTCAAACTCCCCATTAACTTAGGAGGAGACATGCTATAAATTCAAACAAACTCTGTGGCAGTAACCATCATGAATAAATGAATAAATAAAAACCAGCAGGTATCAGTTAATTCATTTTTAAAAAAAGAGAAAGATATTTCTATCCCTGGGCCTTGGCTACCAGGCTACAGAATGGAGAAAATAAAGAGTTCTTGCAACTCAAGATTGCTGCAAAAATGATTTCATTAACATTGAGAAAGCACCTTTAAGCCAGACACAAACAATTAGAATTACTCATTTTTAACATCATTATCTCATATCTCATCATCAAAAAAATAAAAATAATACAAAACATAAACAAAAAGAAACACTGACTTAGCCACTACCTGGCTTAATTTCTGGAGTTTCTCCAGAAATTAAAATGCCCTAATACTCAGGAAATGTAACTTCCACATACACAGTCTGTTAAATACCAGTTCCAAAACCAAATCAGAGTAGTGAAAAAACTACTAAGTAGTACTAAGTAGTGAAATAACTTGGTGAGAGCTAAATTATCTACATTTTCAGCCACAAAGTACATGAAATAATTTTACCCATGCCCTCTCTCCCATCACAGCTCTCGAAACAGAAGCAGTTAGGGAGGGTCACAAGTTATATATATGCTCATTGATGTTATTTTCCTTAAATGTACCCCATCCACCTCAGACAGAGGAATTTCAAAGTATTCTTCAAGTTCCCCCATTTCAGGGTTTATTTTAGACATTGAGGATGGGGAATTACTGAACCATTACATGCTCTGGTACAATCTAAACTTATGCTAGTTTCTGCTTCAGAGGGGCCTCTTCTGCATTTTCTCCATAGTAACATTAAGATCTTGTTTCTCTAATAAAAGGTTATGAAGCAACTGAGAACCAGCAGTTCTCTTCAGAGTCTTTCACTCCCATTTGTATTATCACTTTGCCATCTTTCAGGCTAGCAGAAGCAGCATGGTCTGGCTTCTTGCAGAAGCTTCAATTCTATTTTGCCCAAGCAGTGCAGTGCTCCCAGTGCCAATTTGTTACATTCTTTACAGCATGGGCTTTTTTTGTTTGTTTGTTTGTTTGTTTGTTTGTTTGTTTGTTTGTTCCCCC
>NW_024963291.1:0-2121 GCF_019238085.1 Lagopus leucura | reverse complement strand
AACACGGATCGTGCGATCGTGCGCCCTGAGGGGGGGGGAAACGGGAGGGGGGCGGCAGGAGGAGCGTCCACCGGTGCGCTGCGCTTCTCTCCGTCGGCACACGGGGGTGCGCAGCGGCTGCTATGAGGGACGGGACTTCGCTGCTCCGCCGGGATCTCGGCCGGATGGAAAATGGGGAATTCTGAGCGTTTCCAACACGGGGCGCTGGGCGGCACAGGGCGCACGGCACAGCGGGGTGGCACCTGGCACGGAGGTGGCACCTGGCACGGGGGGTGGCTCGTGGCACAGGGGTGGCACCGCGCACCGGGTGACGGCACGGCGTGAGGGAGAACGCAGAAGACTTTTCGGAGACCGGATCTCTGGTGGGAACGCTTTAATTCCCGATTGCAACGGCGGGATCCGGCAAGCCGGAACGTACAACGTGGCTGCTTCGTATCCCCCGATGCTAATGACTCCGCCCCGCTCCTCGTTAATTGAGGACTCCGGGTTCACGATCTGACACTTGCTGTTGTATTTACAGCCACATTCCGTCTACCTTTAATCTTTAACACTTCGTAACCCGACCTCCTAATCTTGCCTGCCCCATCCGCCTCCAGAATCTTGGCAGCGGAGCTTCCCGCTGTCTGCCTGCCCGTCCCAGCTGGTATTTGAGGGCAGACCAGCGGGGTTTTTCACTCGCAAAGACACTTTTGTTCCTCACACGCGTAATTTTGCGGGGCGATGGCACAGGGCGACAAAACCACGGGGCTGTGGCACGGGGCGACGGCACAGCGGGGTCTGCGCGCACCCGCACTGCGTCCCTATCAGCACTGGGGGCTGGAATGCATGGGAATGAGAAGGGCTCGGCTTCCCATCTGCGCACTGACCCCGCGTCACACGCTGTGCCCATCTGTGTCACACACTGTTCCGGTGTGAGCTGTTGGAGGAGCTGTTGGAGAGGGAGCAGAGGAGCCACAGAGACGATCGGGGCTGCAGCACTGATCACAAAGCCAGGCTGAGGGAGCTGGGCTCGTTCAGCACGGAGAAGAGAAGCTGCGGGGTGAGCTCAGTGCAGCCTGCAGTGCCTGAAGGGAGCCTGCAGCCAGGAGGGGAGTCAGCTCTGTGCAAGGGGAGATGGCAGCAGGACGAGGGGAAACGGCTGGGAGCTGAGGGAGGGCAGCTTGGGGTTGGGTGTCAGGGGAAGTTGTGTGCTGTGAGAGCGGGGAGGGGCTGGAACAGCTGCAGAGAGGCTGTGATGCCCCGTCCATCCCTGGAGGTGTTGGAGGTCGGATGGGGCCCTGGGCAGCCTGGGCTGCTGTGCAATGGGGAGGTTGGTGGCCCTGCATTGGTGGGGATTGGAGCTTCGTGATCCTTGAGGTCCCTTCCAACCCAATTCTGTGGCTCTGTGCTGTCACACAGTGTCCCCGTCCCACAAACACTCGCACGCCGCTCGGCCCCGCGGTTCTCCGGCACGGTCGGGCCGTGACGCACCCCCAGGTTCCCGCGGCGCGCGGTGCGGTTGCCGGGCGCTGACGGCACAAGGTCCCCGAGGCGCCGCGTTCCGTGCCCGCCGCCGCCGTCCCTCCACGCCCCACAGCGCCATGTGCCGCCGAGCCCCCCGCTTCCGCTCCCGCTCCCGCTCCCGTTCCCGGCCCCGCTCCCCGCCCCGGCGCCGTAAGGGCGAAACGCGGCGCGGTCGCCGTCGCGGGAGAAGCCGTATGATGAGGCGGCGCAGAGGTGCGGGCGCTGCCCGGGGATCGGGGGGGGGCGCCGAACCGCGAGCCCCGGTCCGAGCGCGGCGCTCCGCTTCTTCTCTCCGTCTCTTCTCTCCGTAGGCGTCCGCGTCTCGACGGTGTATTACTACCGGAGGGGCCGCTGCGGCTGAGAGCTTTGAGCGCAACCCCGGGGACGCCGCGGCTCCGGTGCCATAAATGCCATCTTCACCGCACCGCCCAGCTCCCGTCCTTTCTCGCGCCGTCCGTTCCCCTCCGCTTCCCCCCGGCCCCCGGCGCTGCCCGCACTGCTGCTCCCAGCCCCGCACGGGGGCACGCGGCCGCTGTCCCCCTGTGATACGTTGTGACAGCGTCCCTCTGCACGAGCACAGGGCACACGCGCGTGGCACAGCGGGATGGCACGGGGATG
>NW_024963290.1:0-17563 GCF_019238085.1 Lagopus leucura | reverse complement strand
AAAACAACCTTCTTAAACTAATACTCCATTCACCTTGGTCTTACACTAGAAATGGAATGGAAACTGTTTGTATAAGATATAGCAGATAAATAACATAGGAAGTACTTTTGCAACGGATGTTTGCTTTTCGCTCCCCCTATCTTTATAGGTTGACATTTTATAGGCCACATAAAATGCTATTGCAATTTATTACTAACTCCAAACTATCATGGTACAGCAGTTGAACTATTAAGATAAAGTTCTCAAGCTTTCAAGAAAGACATTTTATCATCTAATATTTTGTTTTTGCTAATGTTAATTACCAGTCATAACCAGGAGGCCTGACAGGGTCAGCATTACCAAGCTGAAAAATTAGAGTACTCCATTTGATTAAAGTACAGGTTTTAGTTGACTCACTCCAACTTCCTCTCTAACAAAGTTGGACAGCCTCTTACCATTAAAGTAACAACAACAACAACAAAGACAAAAATAAATAAATCACACCACAAGTGGGAAATACAGGAAGTTGTATTCTGTGTCTCTCACTGGTCATATTTTCTATAGAACAACCTCTTGAAGTGCTAGCTAGGGTGGAGAACTACATTTCAAGTACAAATCAACTGTTTACTTATTTCCTTATTTGTGGCCTTCTAAAAACATCTTTTTCTCTGATCTAAAGCATGAAGACCCATTCAGTTACAATTCACTTTGGAGAAAATATGAGAAACAAACAAGGTCACTGTGAATCACTTTTGATTCAGATGAATTCACAGAAATGAGTTATTGTGACAATGCTGACAAGTCTCATTTCTCCACTCAGAAAGAAAATATTAATTAGGGAAAAACAAAGATGGGGTCAGATGAGTAGGAACAGGAGTGAAAGAGAAAACATCTACAGCAGTAGAGTGCAGGCAATTGGTTCACTGGCACTTCCACAAAGATCTCTGAGTGTATTTAAGGGTACACGTATGAAACACCGCAATTAATTATGAAGGGAACTATGAAAATCTATAATAATTCATTAACTTCCATCAGCGCAGATGAGGGAATAAAGACCTCAAAAACTATTTGAAGGTATCAGATAAATAAAAAGAAGATTATTAAATCTATCATGTCTGCCTCGTGTACACCTTTATTAACTTTTATACCTCAAAGTAGTAAGACAATATTTAAGTGAGAAGATCAGAAGTTAGCTCAACTCAGTCTACTAGCTATTCACACCAGATAAAGTAGACAGTGTGATCTGAGTGCAAGTCAAGCAACTAACACAACGGTGTTCCACTGCAGTAGATTTCAATAAACCATTAACATAAGAGTATACAGACTAAAACTTGACACTTATAAAATATTAATGAAAAAGGAAGCAAATATCCTCTAGTCTTAAAACATATGTAGGTATGATATTCTTATAAATACTGTAACATAATTATGAACTCCTAAAAAACTTCTCCATCTGCTATTAGCCTCTCCCTCCACATTTACCAGAGCTGACAACAAAGTTTTGGGCATTGTATAAAAATTGGCAGCTAGTTTTAACAATAGGCATATATTTAAAAACAAAACAAAACTTTAAATTATTTTTCCCTATGATTTTTCTAATTTTAACTGCCCAACTGGAAACCAAACTATAAAATTAGAAGAGATTTTCCCATGAGAAAAAGATAAGAGTCATTTTACTTCAGCTATAGCAGAATTGTTAGCTGACAGTTTTAAGAACACATCAGATACACTGAAAACAATACATATTTAAAAGGGGTTGTGTATATATATATGCATCCACACGTTTATCCGTATATACAGATTCACACAGTTTGTGTGTATGTGCATATTTATGTGTGTCTATACATATAGGGTGGGAAAGGCATCATTATATTCTACAGCTAGGTCTAAATTAAGCAACAGCATCCGGATACTGAACAATACATTAAAATAAAAGTACATGACCTCAGAAAATTCCATGCTAAAATTATCTCTCCCCTTAAATATCACCATATTAGCACTGAACAGGAATAAAGACCACAGTTGGTGTTGGGTATCAGATGTATTGATCTCAGGCAAAGTTTGTTTTTTTTAAATGTACTTTAGATTCTCAGCACAGCATATCATATATAGTGTTCCTATTAACCTTACTTACTGCTGGGGCTGTGGTAATAAGTACATGGATTTTTCCCTTCTCCTTCCTCCTCCCTGTTCTGCTGCTGCTTTTCTTTACCCCTGTCATCCTGTCCTTTAGCCGCTTGTTATTAATAACTCAGCATCAACCAACGTAATTTAAATGGCAAGCAAAATATCAGCACAGCAACTAACCTGGAGAAGATGGAATGCAGTTGAAAGGACTTGCTCTGGTTACATGAGATACAAGCACTCACATGCATGTAACTATTTAAGGCCCCCTAAATCTGTAAGCCCAATTCAAAGTGATAACTTCTGAAACTTGAAAATAGAAGAAAAAAAGAACTTGAAACAGTGGCTGAAGTAGTTTCCCATATTCCTCAATTCGTGCCTGTTTCTGCCTTCTTATTATGAAGGAGTGCAGACAGCACAAATCAGTCACCTAACTTCAACGCAGATAAAGTGTGATAAATACAGCCAGTGATTCCGAGCTCCTTCCAAAGGATTACTGCCTTATTCAAGATCTTTTGTACTCTAATGCTATTTCTTTTGTTTCATAGCAGATTGCAAAGTGGGAAAAAAAAAAAAAAAAAAAAGCCCCCTGCAGCAGAGTTAGCCGTACTGCCATGATTTGAAGTTATTGTTCAACAAATGTCCTGGGTTAGCCATGAGAAATGCCCTGCCCTACCTGCTTTCAGCTTCCTGTTCCAGCACCCCAAGCCCTTGTGCCCTGTGTGCACACATAAAACAAAGAGGTAAAGCAGGTTGTAGAAGCGTCACAACACACCTAAACTGGCTCTCCAGAAAGGACAAACAAGTAGGTGGGCAACAGGAATGCTTCTTCAGCTAGCAGCACCAAATAACAGCTTAAGCTGTTCAACTTCACCTGGAACACATCCCGTTTTTCCACGTATAAGACATTACTTCTTATTATTTATTCAAAGATTTTGACAGACTTTAACATGAAGTTTGATTTCCTTCCACTAGGAACTGTCCTAAAAAACCACAAAGCCTGTTTACTGTAGATGTGTAGCACCTTAAACTGATAGGGAAGTATGACCTGGAGTGGTAGGGAAGAGAAAGAAACAGGTGTCCTGGGGGGAGGGGGGAAGGAGGACGACACAAAAGTTCTTAACACATGGGCTTCCATCTTTCCAAAGAAGCTGCCCCATCCCTGGAGGTTCTCAAGGCCGGGGTGGATGGGGCCCTGGTCAACCTGAGCTAGTTGCTGGTTGGCAATTGTGCCCACAGCAGGGAGGTTGTAATCTTTAAGCCCCCCCCCCTTCCAACACAAGTCATTCTATGATCTGTCCACCAGCTGGATCAGCTTTGTTATGGATTCACAGCTCCCAGATACGCAGCAGCAAGGAACACAGAAGCAGCAAGGCCATGTTAACACCTCCTAACCCTAAGCCCCACTCTGCCAGGCAAGACCAGGCAGAGCATGAAAGATAGAAGACAGAACCATGTGGGACCATGGAGGGCAGCAGAGATGGCATCAGGGGAAGGGCAGAGCACCTAACACACCTGCTGGACACAATGCCCATGCCCACTGCAGATGTGGATGATATAACTGTAAGCATTTTTGCTAGTCTCTTTAACGTTGCTGGAAATTACATACCTCCAAAGTGTATTAATACAACCAAAAAATTAATAACAACAACAACAAAAAAAAGGAATTTTAATTCTAGCATTTTGTAACTTCTGAATGCTTGATTTAATTGGAATAGCAAACCAGTATCCATTTTCACATACTACATTTTAAGATGCAGTGTCCATCAGTACTACTGTTACTTTCTAATAGATACTACTTGGCCGTAAAGTGGCACATTATTTAGATGGAATCACAGGAAAACAGAGATTTATAAATCTTCACTGTAGCAAGAAAAAGGCTTTCAGACACTGAACTCACATCACTGATAGACAATTTCCAAAGCAGAAGGTAAGAAATACTTCCTTATATGCCCTTCCTTAGTTTAATACAGATCACATTCATTTCAGTTATAGTACTTCCACAGAATGCATTTGAGTAACTGCTTCCACTCAACATTAACACAAATAACAATTGACCAGGGGAACTGCTGTACAAACCATCAGCATAACTTCAGCTGTTCAGGAGCTGCATTAATACCGTTACAGTAATTAAGCTGCTTACAAATGCTATTAACCAGATCTCTCTCTCACTACACAGAACACACCCTCAGCACTAACTAATCACAAAAAAAAGCTGAGTTGGAGTTTAAGAGTTGATCCTGCACCACCTTCTGCGGCAGGCACAACTGGCTAGTTAAATTCACAGTGTGGTCTGATATCATCAGTTCTTCACTGGAATATCACTGAACTTTATATGCATATAAGAAAAAAGTATAAAACGTAAAGTCAATAGTAGATAACATGGCACTAATTACTCCTCCATAAAGTTTTTCCATCATCTTTTATTTCATATATTGTAATTTCTTGTATACGAAAATTTAAGAAATACAACAAGTAATTTTTCTGCTGACTAAAAAGTTATTTTTCTCAGAAGAGCAAAATTTCAATAACAACAAAAAAAGATATCAGAACAAAATAAATAAAACATAAATTGTCTTTCCCCAGGTACAGTTCTGCCACAATTTGGCATAAGAATTTGCCCCAGAATGGATGGTAGAAATTTCTGTGTTAAAACCAAAACCCAGTAAAGCTAGATAGGCTGTGGGGTTGTTTTGTTTGTTTTTCTTTCAATCTCTTCAAAGAATTTGAAGTCAATATTCCAGTCCCAGGTAAAGCACTGTCATTTCTGAGTATCAAGACACAGATTGCAAAATAATTCTGATTTTATATAGAGACATTAGCAAATAAGTAGTAAGCAGTGGATAACAGTAACCTTGCATGAAATTCAGTCACCATAATGATTACTAAAACCAGTGCTTATTAATTCCTCCTTTCTTTTAAGATAGCTTCTCAGCTATCAGTGCAAATTTCATGATAACCAATTAATTCCATGGCTTAGCAAAACTTTGCCTTTGCTTTAAGTCTCTCAACACTGCACTTCAACCCATAAAACAATAAAGTAATTGACTGTATGACAAAGACAGTAATGGATTTTGAGGAATTCATTGTACACATTATCCATGGAGGAGAAAAAAAGAATAAAATCAAGGCTATTATTCTAAAACAAAAAGTAAATTTTACTTGCTAATTTCTAAAATAACTTTTGTGTCAGTGTAACATGCAGGATTCCAAGGAACAAAAGAACAGAGAACATTAACTGCAGAAATTGTTATTTCAAATACTGCAAGTAATCAAAATAAAAAATGCTCCTGACAGAGTCATAAAATAACTCAAAAATCTACTGACCAGTTGTGATGTCTTCGGTATGGATCTAGACACATCCACGGACAAACGGACAGTGAAGGTGCACAAAGGCATCCTCTAATACCCTGAGTCTGACAACTGGGAATGGTCAGAGGGCATGAGACCTGCAGAGAGCAACTAAGTCCAGACATTCTCCCTAAATACCACACTGCTGAAACTGTCAGAGGCAAAACACTTTTCTAGACAGACTTAAGTCTGCCCCCATAGGGCATTTCTTGTATTCTTAGGCTTTAGGCTAGGCCTGGCAGGCATCTAAAAATTTGCAAGTGTGGGTAGTTTCATGATAAATTTGCTTAGTCAGATGCACCGAGTTAGTACACATAACCAAGTTTCACAAATCTTGCCTGACAGTAACCTCTTATTGTTAACAGGTGTAAACAGCCTGTGCAAGATTGTTGGCATATATCCGACTACTCTGAGAATAATACATCTCATTTCTTCATTAAAACAAGCAAACAAACAAATAAAAAAAACAGCAGAAAAGAAAGTACTTAGAGACATTAAACATACAGACCATGGTTTATAACTCGAGAGATAGCTAGTCCCACTAACTCTCACTGTGCACATGTGGCAGGCAGAAAAACACTTTCAAAGCATAATGAATGCATAGATTAAATAACCATGCATCATCTTGAAGCAGGCCTCTAAGAACAGCTTTTATGAGAACTTTGAGGAAGTAAATAACTATGAAATGCCTTCCTCACCCAATTCTCCAATATAAATACGGCAGATCTTTTAAAGAGGCACTTTAATCATGCTTGTGTTGGAAATGCTACAAAATACTCTTCAATCAAGAGACTTGTGAAGTAAGTGGAATTAATCCGAACGTGATGTCCCGCATCCGGAAAACTGTGAGCACTCCTGGCTCTCCCTTCTCTTTGTTACACAGTCTTAAAGAGAACCTGGAAAGCTATGAAGTCAGATGACCAGAGGTGAGGAACAGCTTCATTACCAGAAACAGGTTATATGTAAAAGGATTGTGTACCTCAAAAAGAGCAACTGAGAAGGAAACTCAATAAAATCACAATTAGTATGAACAGAATTGTTCCCTGCATTGGCCAGAATAAGGATGAAGGAAGATTCATACATAACTAACAGGCATCAAGCTCAAGGCAAATAAAAGGAACAGTTTTTTCAGTTTTGTTATTGCTTATTTTAAATACACAGGCAAATAGAACACCTACATAAAGCTTAGTAGAAAAAGTTTTCTTAATAGAAAGAGCTGCTGATATTAAAAGCTTCCATGGGCTCAATAAGCACCTTGACGATACACAGGAGAAAAGTCAACTGAAACATTTGAAAACAAAAGCATCCCCTCCAACATCACTGAAGACAAGGAAGCCTACAAGCTGCCCTGCTGCCAACAGCCTGTAAGCATGTAGTGACACTTCCATTTCTTATGCTCAGAAGGAGGTTGTCAAGTAGGTCCTGTAATTTGGCAGGGCCTTGAATGGTAAGGGCGTAAATAAAAAGGAAAGAAAAAGTCCAGCCAAAAATCCCAACTAAGAGGTACTGGAAGAGCCAGAAGAGTGGCTGTAGCCAGGTGCATGTTGCCATGGTTGCTCTCTCACTGAAAACATGATGAATCCGGGACCATGCAAACATCTCCCCCACTTCCCCTGCCACTGCCTGCTGACAGATTTTCCAGCTCCAGCTGACCACATAGCAGGAACACACACACACACAAACACACACTCAGCTTCAGGAATCCTCCTGAAATCTGTGGAACACAAAGGAGAAGAAAGAATGCAAGGGGGGTATGAACCTGCTGAGTTACTGCCACGGAATGGTTTGGGAAAAATCAGCTGGGTTCTGTGCAAGAAGCAACTCAAGGGGAAACAAGAATGAAACCTTTGGGAATCAGGACTCACTGGGTCTGTCTTCCTGCAAGAAGAGATACGCCTTTGGCTAAACGATAGCCTCCACCTGGAACAAACTGGGGGACAAACTGCTCCTTGTCACATGCTGTGGAAGAGGTCTCCAACAGCAACATCACTCTCCACATCATCCTGTTACATCAGTGGGCATCACTGTACACACAAAGTAGTGGATATGCAGTGAGGTTGCTCACACTGAATACTGCTGAAAAGGCCTGAAGGTCTAATTAGGCATTTTGTCTGACTGGGTGCAGCCTTATATTAGTCTTATGTTACTTCAATACTTAGAATAATTACCACAGGCTGACTATTCTTGGAGTAAAGCATCTACTTAAAAGTTCAAGAGAAAAACACAGATCATCCATCTGTCATAAGAGATGAGGATTTGAAAATTTCATTAATTTCCTGAAACTGCTATGCTAAAATATTCAAAGAGTTTCATTACTACAAAGAGCTTTTTTATGCTGTTAATCCAGATTAACTATGACTGTTCAAGTTTAGAGTTTGCCTAACTCTTTAGTTCTGCTTCATGAAATAAAGCAGCTATTTCTCTTCTCCTTTGAAGAATATGGTCCCAGCCTCTGAAAATCCTTCCCCTGTTCCCCAGCTTATTTCCTGCTACAAGATCACAGTTCAGTGTGCTTTTACTGTCTCATCAGTCTCTCCACAGCTATTTAGAGAAAGAAGTTCTCAGAACTCCTTTTCTTGCTCATCGTAACCAACCAGAAACATGCTCAAATGGAAAGACAATCATTGCCCATCATTATCTTCCTTCCTGGAAAAAGCACTTCTCCATCTTCACTGAACCTGCTCTGATTCAACAGTAAAGGCCTGCTGATTATTAGCAAGATTGTATCACTTCTTCCAAATCACAGAATGTTCCAATATTAAAGATACAGAGGATTAAAAAAATAAAAATAAAAACATAAAAACATAAAAATCAACTCCTCGTGACAAAGGAACGTTGAAATGTTAACAGGAGTGCCTTGACATACATGATTAAAATGAAACATGAAGTAAATGGTCACGTTTGTACCACAGCAGCACTCTGCCTGTTATGCAAGATCTGCTGGGAGTGGGTGGGGTGAAGAGGAAGTCGCAGGGCTCTGCTTTCATTTGGAAACATCTGTCCCTAGGCAAAGGACAAACGTCATTAAGGCACTACCTCTATTTCATTGCTTAGTTTCCTTAGTTAATTATACCATCAACCTAACCCTCAGTAGGAATTCCATGAAGGGATACATGCAGTCTCTATGAACAGTCTTGGCACTATTGCACTGAAAGGCAGTGTAAGTTTCTATCAAGTGTATCTGCTGCCAGAAACAAATATATAGAACACAACCAGAATGATGGATGTTACATAATTTGCCTTTTCTGTGTTATTTCTAACAAGAAATAGTTGGAATTATGCTCTCTGAAAAACAGAGAAACTGGAAACTTGCAGATTTCTACCCTAAGTATTAAACCAGATAACAAATCATCATTTCAGAGATACAAAATACAATGCTCTGACTTCCAGTGAGTCCTACTTGCATGGTATCCCCCTCGTCATCAAACTGCAGAAGCTATTACACTGTCACAGATCTCAATACCTAGCAGATGTCTGTCAAAAAGAATGACAAGTCAAGGTTTTTCTTGGAGCCTTTGTGGGGCTCCACATGCAAGATTTGCCAAGAAATACTGACATATATTTTTTTTTTAAATACATACCAAAAGGATATCCAAGCACTTAAAGCTAAGTTGTTAAAGCATGCTCCCCTTTAAAGCTTGGTTTGGTTTAGGCTTTCCTTAGGTTTTAAGCCACTGTGAGATTTTTCTTACCCCATGTTTCTATAATACATAAGTAGCATAAAGCGAGACCACCTATACATGCCAGTTCCTGCAGCTCCATCATCGTTAGAGAACTTTTAAATACAATTGAGTGCAAATTTAAAGTCTTGGTGCTAAAGGCTCCTTGGGCACAAGAACAGTTTTGTAGTGTTGTCCACTTGGGCTTGCTTTGAGTTCCAGGAGGGGCCATAAAAGGAAGCTGTATTCAGCTGCTTCATCAGCAGGAATCCTGCAAAAACAGGACTCCAAGCAGGGAGCAGAAACATAGATATCAACATCTGCTGACAGCACATCTCACACAGCCACCATCAGCTTTTCCCCACATGGCTGTGTATACGGATACTTTGAGGTAATGAAGGTTAAGCCACTTATATGGAAAGAAGGAAATGGCTCTTACTTTTATTAGAATATTACTGCTCTGGCAAATCAACATTTTATCTGCAAGTGATACCTGAACCTCTACAATTTCTTTGTTTCTATATTGTAAATATTTTTGCAGCAAACTATAGAGGTTACTACCAGCTGCATCTCTCCTAGCCAGTTAGAAAAACAAAACAATACACCCATGGGGGAAAAAAAAATAAAAATTTAAAAAAAAAACAAAATCACAAAATGAGTAGACAGCAACTAACAATGCATGAAGTTCCACTTGGCCAGTTTTCCTTTAGGCTGTTGGGATGCAACAAGCACATGTAGGGCAGTTGCGGTAGCCCACCACAAATGCACGAAGGTGTCCTCAATGCTGCAGTTAAATAAAGTTGAAGAACAACTAGACACTAATTTTGCTCCTTCTGAATGATTTTTAGCAGGACTTCTACTGTTTCTGACTATCTTTTCAAGTGCTGGAAATTTTCTTGCACATGCATGTGGAGTGCTACAGATCTCATTTGGAAAAGAACTGAGAAAGTTACGAAGCACTACAGCTATTAGAAGTAATCTCTCTGGGAACTGAGCACAGCTCTTGAATAAAGAAAGCTAAAAAAAAAAATGAAACCATTTTACGGTGTAAATCACTTTGCTCCCGACAACAATTTCAAGAATAAGATGCTGTCTTTGCCTGTATTTCACTACACAGACATAAGCAGGCAGGATAACAGAGACTGCAACATCTATGAGTCAAACACAAACACCCTGTGCCCTGCTCTCCAGTATAGCCTTCTGGTGTCTTCTAAGGCTTCTCCAGTTTTTTGTCAATATTTTCCCTTATCCAGAACAAAAAGCCTTGCTCTCCTCTAGGAGGAACAGGCTGCACAAAATCCCCAGTGGGATTCAGGGTGACAGCAGTATCAGGTAACTCAGGTTACTTTCAGAATCAATAATTTTTCCTTGAATTCACCCCAAACAATGTATGCACAATTACATTCAGAGGAGATAATGCATCAATACCTTTTTCCAGGAAGACAACATATTTCGTAGCAAGACGACAAAAAGAGAAGTCATACATACAGTCTAATTGAAGTCTACCAACTACTATTATTTTTCTCCAGTTGCCGTTAGATGTTTTTCCTGTACTTTTTGTCTTCCTTTTTAATGAGCTTCATTCCTCCTGGTTACTTTGCTTACTGGAGCATCTTACCAAAACACTCACGCCATTGGCAATTGCAGTCTCCACATACTTGTCAGGAGTTACAGCCACATTAGACACATTAAGAAATTTCAAAATAAAAGGACAAATGACTAAGAAACTAGAGAGACTGACATCACCGTTATTGCAATACAAAAGTAGAACAGCAAATGACTTGTGGTTTAGCTATTTCCTAACTGAAGTCTGAAAAGCAACAAAAGGGGGGGGGGGGAAATACCACAATGCATCACTATGAGGGCTGATCTGAAAGTAATGCCCTTTTATGATACTGACCCATTAAGTCAGAGGTGGATGCTTTTGGTATGGCAGTAAAGGATGAGCCTTCCCACCAATATCCCATTACTTGTTGTTGCCATGACGCAGATGGCAGCAGAGGGGCAGTCTGAAAGAACAGTATCTGACACGGAATCACATAAGAAACAAAACTGGGGAACTGAATTCTTCCACACAGAAAAAAAAAAAATGGCACCCACTGACATTCGCTGAAATTTGCTGAATGCTTATGGAGACCAAACAGTACATGAGAGCACAGTTAGGCAGTGGGTAGTCCATTTCAGCAGTGGTGACAGTGGTGTGAAAGATAAGCCACATTCTGGACGGCCATGCACAGCTGTCACAGTACAAAATGAAGAGCATCCTGATCAGCTGGTACACACAGGACAGAGGATTATGACCAGAGAACTGTGTAAGGAACTGAATATCAGCTTCAATGCACTGGAAACAATGGTGGCAGTGTTGAGATACTGCAAAATTTGCACCAGGTGGGTCCCATGAATACTCACACAGGAACAAAAAGAAGAGCATATGCAAGTTTGTCAGGATCTGTTGAACCAATATAGGGCTGAACGTGACAGTTTCCTGAGTTGAACCATTACCAGTGACAAAATCTTGTGTTAAGACTACGGAGCTGGAGTCAAACAAACAGTCTATGAAGTGGCAACACATTAATTTCTCATCAAAGAAAAAGTACAAGACACAGCCTTCAGTGAATAAAGTGATGTGCACTGCCTTTTGAGATGGAAAAGGGGTGGTCCTTCTGTATTCTCTGAAACCCAGACAACCTACCAACTCTGACTGCTACACCATGTTGCTGACTAAGCTGAAAGCTGGGAACTTTCAGAGTCAGGCCACAGAAAAATACAGCCTTTCTCTTGAAATTGTGAAATAGTGGGTCATCTCTGCTGGTGCACAATTTTCAAGAGTGGCACACAGGCTCGAGTTCCTCCCCTGTGAAAATGTATAGTTAATTGTGGTGACCATGTTACAGAAGAGCATTTTGATATGAAAGTTTGCTCTATCAAATACTAGTTTACATGGAAATAAATAGGAGGCACTACTTTCAGAGTGATCTATGTATCATGGCACCAGAAAACCTGTTGGTGACATTAACACAAAACCTTTCATATTAGGAAAAGAAGCTGACGAATTCCTACATAATAAGAATTCAACAAACAACACCCTGGGATCTCTCTAAGCTATCAATGTTTTAAGTTAAAAATATGCTGCAATTTATATATCTGCATAAAAGACAGTAATTGCTGCATATATATGCATGAAGGGGAATTTGGTACTATAGATCACTTAGATTAAAAAAGAAAACTAAGGTGGAAATCATCCTCCCCAGCCCCCTCAGCAGCAAATAACAGGTACTGAACGCTTATAATAATGAAATCAATTACAGCTATCCTAGTCATCAAACAAAATTGAAGACCTTAAATTCTTACACAACTTGGAAAGAGCCTGCATCTTTCAAATAACAACCTTACTTGGCATTTCTTATAATTCATTCTACAAACAGCTGTAGTACATTTTTTTATATTAAACAAGGATATTAAAGTTGATACCAGTCTGACTTCATATGGATTTCCTTTGTTCCGAGCATTTTGTTTTAATGAATCACTAACCACATTCAAAAAAGCAGCAGCTGAGCATGAGGTTCTAGACAGACTACCTATTCTGGATGCAGACTATCTATGGGAGATGATTGTTACCTCCACTTCAGCTACAACAGCAAAACCAGCTAGTCTGGGTTTATTTTTTCTAAAATAAGTGAGTACACACACCCTGAAATAACACGTAAAAGCTTAACACACATTGAACCTAAATGAGCTTAAGAATAATATTTTTGAAGGGATGTTTCTGTAATCCTCCAAATACTACAGTTACTTAAAATAATACCCAGAGCTTTTTGGAGCCTCCAAAAATGCACTTATTTGTCAGCAGCAATCTTGTGAAAACCATCACAGACACATAAGCGTGCTTACTCAAGATACCCAGGAATGTACATACTTACACCAAGAACTAGAAAAAGTGCCACAAGCTCTTAGAGCTTAGCATTGCACTCTTCTCACACAGAAGGATAGGCAAAGGCTTAACAGTTTCACTTGCAGAAGATTTTGTCAGTCTTCACAGTCAGTTCGATTATATTGCTCAATTTCACCTAGCTAATTTTGATACAAACCATGTCTCTAAAAAACACAGCATCTTTGCATGAACATTTGAAAAGAGAGTGGCCACGTTTCTAAAAAGGAAAGTCGCAGGAGACAAAAGGGAAAAAAGATAACATTCTCCCTGCCTCCTCGTTTTTGCACTGCTTGGTCATCAGGCATGAGGTTTATGAAAAGTAGCAGTGCTCCAGCAGAGTGTAAAGCTTGCCTTCATCTCTTAGCAGCACATGCAGCATTGAGGCACATGCTCCATAAACTCAGAGGAGACCTTAGGTACTGTAGGTTTGAGATTCCACCACCAGGAGAGAAAGAAAGGAAGAAATCTGGAGGAACTATCAAACTGCTTTTCCTTCCACTCTCACACTAACAGCATTTGAATTCCATTAGCCATCAACTAGCAGCATTTCATGATTTGGTCAGGTTTACCATAAAATGATGGTGATAAAGATATGCCTCAGCCGAGACAGCATCCAAGATAGAGCTCACTAAGATAAACAGATCACATAAGCACACCTATTTTCATTTCAGAAAAGCAAATTACAAAGGCTGTTCTGGATTGCTGTCTGCACAGAGATGTTCAATCACAACTTTCAGGGATGAACCTCAGAACATTCATACGTTCAAACTTCCATTTGCTATTCTCATTCTAATGCAAAACTAGGAATTCTTCTGTATTTACAAACTCACATGGAACAGCTGATCAATATCGCCTTTGGTCACATAATCCCAAAGGTTTGAGTGCAAAGCAAAAGAAGGTGTGACTGCAGCCCTCCTAGCCGTGTCACTGTCTTCTTTCCCACTATTGTTACCGCATTACTGCTACCACTATTGTTACCATAATAACCTATTCCTGCTATTGTTACCATAATCCCATTAATTCAGTCTAGGTACATGCCAATGTCAAGCTTCCATTTCAATAATTTAAGTTCATACCCAGAACGCCCACGTAGCCCCTCCAGCTCTTTTTGCAGCTTTCAGCAAACAATAAGGTATTATTATTGAGAACATATTGACTTCCTGGGTAGATAGTGAGTACTCGTTGCATGTTCTCAGTTCCTAAAGTTTACATGAGCAGAAGGCACTGAGGACATGTCCATGTGCCAGGCAGTGGTGCTGGCTGTGCAGGCTTCTGTGTGCTGGGGGAAATCCCACATGTGCAGGAAATCCAAGAGAAATGATTTATGGTCATGATGCGTTCCCGTCCCACCGCTCAGACTGATCATCTCAGGAGTATTAATCTGAGCCCTGTCATCTCATCAAATAACGAACTTTAGCCTTTGGCTGAGAGATGAAAAAAGAAGGCGGGGGGAAGGGTGGGGAAGGTACTGTTGTACATGCTTATCAGTGCCCAGTTGCAGCACAGCATGCCCCTGCAAGAGCTATAAATAATAAGTTCTTCACATCTATCTGTAACACTTCCAGGGTGCACATCTCCAGGACATTAACATGTAACACTTACACACCTGCATAAAAACACAACACTCTATTTCCTCCCTAGATGTTTCTGCCTCTTATGTTGGAGTATCCTTAGCATCAACCATACTCCACAAAAATGTTCCTACAGCTGAACTACTTTAAATAGAAGTAAAGAGGAATAAAGATGTTGTGCCAAGAGTTGGCCCAAGATGCTGTATGACCTGCACTTATGTACTACCATGCAATCACAGGCATGGGTTGATGGTTGGATTGGATGATCTTACTGGTCTTTCCAACCTGTGATTCTATGCAGTACTATGGATGGAAAGTAAAAACAGGAACCACAGCAGCCACAAACAAGAGATCATACATTTTTCATTCAAGTTCAGAAAGTTCAAGCTACTGACTTTTTACTGACAATATAATCACATTTTCCTTGAAACAATTACTTACAGTTTACTTATTTAATCCTATCTAATCACTTCAGACAGCCATCCCATGTTCTCTCATTGCAGGAACAAATATGCATAATATTCACTCCCTCAAACAGTTCCAGCAAAGGCAACAAACCCACAGCTGAAGACTTCCAGTGTGACAAAGCCTTCTGGGATGCAGTCTCTCATTCTTCACTGCTCTCCATTAGTCAGGCGTAAAAACATTTTCCTGTTAATGCAATGGCTCAACACACACTGTCATACTCCTTGCCCTGTCTCTTGACCTTTCCTTCTTCAACTTGTTCACAGCTCCCTTCTTTCTAGGGAACACTTGCACTTCTACATGGTGCCCTAAAGCAGCAGCTCCAAAAGTCTCTGGGCTTCCTTCAAGAAACACAGTGATCATCTACAGTGCATGCATAGATTCCCACACAGCATCATTTAGGAGAATTTGTCCGCAATCAGCTGTTCTGCCTCTGCCCTGTAAATACACTCCATGGCAGCTTTCACGCTTTCCACCTTTTTAGCACAAGCTCTTCTGGAGATTGGCAACTCAAACACGGGCTTCACTCACTAAATAACTGAATGATAGTCATGGACTGTAGAGTGTTGAAGCATTTTTTTTTTACCTTTTTGTAAGTTTTGCCTTTCTTATAAATAGTTTGATAAGAGGACCACCGGCTTGATTCTGTGTTCCTATTTTTAAACACTTCACTTTGAAGAGTGCTGGATAAACATTTAAGCAATACGATCACTGATAGCACACTAACATTTAGAACATTACAATGTAAGCATTCGACTGTAATTAAAACATTTGGAGAGAGACTCAGTAACCTTCTCCAATGTACAACAGTACTTGAAATGCACAAGTTCTGAGAGCGGTTTATGGTCTGTAGCAGTCTGGATATCAGAAACAGACGTACAGCTAACATACGCTATCACAACTTCCCACGTAGCTTCAGTACAATCTCCCTTATTTCAGTTCAGTAAAACAAATAGCACTGGTACATTCAATTTATTTCTCCAACCAGAGAAAAAAATAGCGCTGCTAACCTAGAAAAAAAGCAATCAGAATATCAGCTTAGCTTTTAATCCGCACACTCCACTTCCCAAGCGAATAATGAATGAGCTGGGCCATGATCGCCCTCAGAAAGCATGTCGAAAATCTCCAAAACAATGAGCCGAGGGTAAGGGCTGCTATGGAGCTCAGACATCAAAGGTGTACCTAACAATGTCACATGCTTATGCTCCACATGCTGGGCATCGTTTTTATGCATCAGATGTAGCAGGAACAGCAAAACCACAGCACTTGCTGAAAGGTATTCCAGTGCTAAGGTACAAAACTTCCTATGCAAATAGAAGTTAGCACAGACTCGTGGGCATCTGTGGCTGCAAAATAAGGATTTGAGCAAAACCTTAACCGTGTGCTCGGACAGAAATTTCAGCCCAAAGTGTCACGTTGTCAGCCCAAGGTGTCACATCTCCTCTAACTGTCATGCAGCAGTATGTCATCCAAAGTGTCAGTAACTCCAAGCGACTTTTCAACAAACGGCAAGGCTAGGCTTCTGTTGTCACCGTCCCACCCCATACCCCTCATTACTTCATTCTCCGGCCCTTTATCCGGCTCCTCACACCTCGCTGCACCCCGGGCCCACCTCTGCCCTACGTGGGGACCGCCGGGCACGGTTGGGGGCAGGCACGGCTGCACCCCAGGCAAAGGGGCAGCAGTGGAGCTGCCAGTCAGGTGCTCCGCATTTCTTGGGAAATCTGGGGATTTTCTTTTCCCCATCAACCCTTTAACCCGAGATTATTTTTATTTTATTTTTTCCCCTTAAATAAATCCCCACTCTTAATGTCTCCTATCCCAACTCTATTTCCCCAGCAGCATTTCCAAGGAGAAGCGGAGCCGGACGCCCGGAGCAGCTTACCTTGGGCTCCCCGACACCGGGCTCCTCCTCATAGTAGCCGTGCCCGGACTCGTAAGCGGCGGCGACGGGCAGCTGCCGGGGTCCCAGGAGCACGGCGCCAGCAGCGAGGCAGCAGCCCAGGGAGAGCATCTCCAGCAAGTGCATTGTGCGGAGATGGCAGGGCGGAGCGGAGCCGCGGGGCAGCCGCAGGAATGCGGGCACAATTCCGAGGCTCCTTCTTTTCCTTTTCTCCCCCCCTCCTCTTCTTTCGCTGTCCTCACCCCCCTCCCTCCCCTCGCAATATCCAAGGCAGTAAAATCCGCGGGATGGAGAAGATGCGGCGGCAGCAGCAGCTCCCAGACGCCTGCAGGGGAGCTCCCAGCTTTCCCAGCCTCTTTGCAAATTCTCACCGAAGTTATCCGGACTTTGCCAGGTAAAAAACCCACCAGGAAACCGGACATCCGAGGCTGCGCTCGCTTGGGAGCGGTGGAAAGCGCAGACAGAAGGAGGAGGAGGGAGAGGAAGGAGGGAAGCGGGACCCAGCGGCCGCTCGCAGCCGGCGCCCTCCCGCGGGGCCCGCCCGGCCCGGCGGCTGCGCGGCGCGGAGCGGAGCGCTCGG
>NW_024963289.1:0-1914 GCF_019238085.1 Lagopus leucura | reverse complement strand
CCCCACCCCAACAGGAGGACTGGTGTGGGCCAAGGTGGGCCCGGTGGGGGCCGTGGTGGCCTTCGCCATCGTCATCGCCGTCGTCTGTTACCTCAGCCAGAGCCGCCGCAAGTGAGCCCCGCCCCGGGCTGGCCCCGCCCACGGGGGGACACGCCCACGGGGGGGGCAACGCCAGTGGTGGGGGGGAATGCCAATCACGAGGCCACGCCCCCACTGTAGACAGACCTCTGCGGGCCGCGCCCCCTGCAGGCCACGCCCTCACAGGCTGCGCCCTTTCCAGGCCACGCCCCCTTCCCAGCCGCACTCTTCCCAGGCCGCGCCCCCTTTATAGATTGCACCAATCACAGGCCACGCCCTCAGCCAACCACGCCCCATTTGCAAATCGCACCATTGGAGGCCACGCCCCATTTGCGGGGCTGCTGGGTGCTCACCCTTCTCACTGGCCGCTTCCTTTCACTCCTTGCTCAGAGGCCACGCCCCCTTGGAAAAGCCACACCCCCTGCTGCAGGCCACGCCCCCCCGGGGGTTGGGGTCAGCTTTGGGGCCGTGGTGTGGGCTCGCGGGGGGGGGATTGGTGCTGAGGTCAGAGGTCACGGCGGTGAACCCTGACCTTTGTGTGCCCCCCCACTGCAGGAAGGGGGCGGGGAGCCCCGAGGTGACGCCGGTTCAGCCCACAGCATTGCCTGGGGGGGATCCCGACCTCGATCTGCGGCCCCAGCAGGTGGGGGAGGGCATGGGGGGATGCGGGGGGTGAATGGGGGGGGACGGGATGCTGAGGGGACGTGGGGGGAAGGTAGGGATGTGGGGGGGATAAGAGGGGAAATGGTGGTGGGGGGCACACTGAGCGGACGTGGGGGGATGCGGGGTCTGTGTGCTGACTCCTCTGTCCCCCCCCCAGGTGCGGGGGCTGCGTGGCGCTGTGGAGCGGGGGGCGCTGGGGGTGCGGGAGGGGGCAGGAGCCCCCCCGGAACAGCCCCCCCCCCTCCAAACCCGGACGGGGGCCCCCCGAAGACCCCCCTGAATACGCAGAGATCCGCGTCAAGTGACTCCGCCCACTGCCCGTTCGCCCCGCCTACCGTCTGCTGGCCCCGCCCACTCCCACATGTCCCCGCCCAACCTCGGACACGCCCCCACTGTGCTGGAGCCGCCCCTGATTGGTGGAGGCAGCTGCTGGGTGCTCAGGCCCCGCCCCCCAGCTTCTTCCCCCGCTCTCCGTTGTTATTTATTGCCCCTTTGGGGCCGCCCCTCATTAACGCCACTAATGGACGCTCTGACCCCGTGACCTCTGACCCGGTGCCCCAATAAAGTGGAGGTGGGCGACCACGTGTGTCTGGTGCCTATGGAATCTATGGAGTGTTCGGAATCCCAATCCTGCGGCCCTATAGGGGTCCTTTGAGAGCCATGGAGCACCATGGTAGTCTGTAGAGCTCCTGTGGGTGCTGCAGGGCACCCGGAAACCCACACTTGTTTCTCTGGGCACCACAGGAGTTCCTTCACTTCCCACAGGGACCCCATGAGCTCTGCTACAGGAGCCCCCTGGGATTCCACAGGGCTCCTTCGGGTGCTACAGCAGCTCCCTGAGACCGCATAGGGCTCCTCCTGGTCCTATAGGATCCCCCACAGGTCCTATAGGAGCCCTTTGGGACCCCACAGGCCTCCTCTGGTTGCTATAGGGCCCCACGAAACGCCGTACAGCTCCCCTTGGTCCTATAGGAGCTCCAGTGACCTCACAGAGCTCCTCCAACTGCCGCAGGAAACGCCATAGCGTTCCTCTGGGCGCTATGGGAGACCTCCGAGACCACGCAGCGCTGCCCTCGCTCCTCTATAGGCACCATAGGAGCCCCCCAGCCCTATAGGGCGCAGCAGGACGACCCCCCACCCACCCGCCGCACCACTTCCGGAAGCGCCCAACTT
>NW_024963288.1:391-1702 GCF_019238085.1 Lagopus leucura | reverse complement strand
ATGCCAGCTTTCCCACAGCCCCATGGAGTAGACAGCCTGCCACCCACTCTGCAGCCCCTGAGCTCACGGCCTGATTGCAGCGAGGCAGCACTGCAGGTGAGCGGAGCCGTGGCAGGGTGGGGGCACATGTCTGTGGGTGCTGGGTGCCCTTGGTCCTCCGAGAGCAGCACGGCATCTTGGAAGGGCTGCATCGGCAGCTCCCAGGTGGCGGGCAGGGTGCAGGGCATGGGGAGCACCTGCTCCTGCAGGGAGGGTTCCTGCAAAAGAACTGCTGAAGGGCCGGGGTGGCCAGGGGCCTGCGGCAGGCAGGTGCCTGTGGGCTGCGGGGGCTCTGCGTGGAGGGGCACGGCCCCGGGCCACAGCCCCATCAGCCGCTGGGGCAGCAGCGTCCCTGCGGGCAGGGGATGTCCGGAGCAGGGGCGGGGGAAGGAGCCATACCTGGGTGCAGCCCCCCAGGTAGGAGCAGCAGCACCAGTAAGCGCAGCCCTGCAGTTGGGGTCAGGCCCACAGGTGGCATCTGGGCCAGAATTGCGGGTGGCCCCCCAGGTGGGAGCTATGCTGCCTGTCCCCAGACACCTGGTACCCTGGACCAGACAGAGAGCTGAGGTGCCAGGTGATTAGCAGTGGGGACAGGGAAAGGTTGGGGGGTACTGGCATCGGTCCGCGGACAGTGGGCTGCATCCAAGCAGGGTCCAGTGGTGGTACAGTTGCGTCAAAGAAAGTGGCGTTGGGTGTCAGAGGCACCGTCAGCGCTCGAGGGAATCTCTCTGTGGGGAAGTGCCAGAAGGGGTGCTGGGCTGAGATCTGGGGCAGTGGGGTGAGATCTGGGTCACAGGAGTGGGATCTGGGGTGCTGGGGGGAGATCCGGGTCACAGGGGTGTTTTCTGCAGCTCTGGGGTGAGATGTGGGGTCACAGAGGTGAGATCTGGGGTGCTGGGGTCAGCTGGAGTGTCAGAGCAGGGGGAGCTGCTGCCTTACCTGCCATGACAGCTGGAGAGTGGTTGTTGGGGGAGCCCCTCCCCCTACGGGGGTTCTGTGACCATTGGGCTCAGTCCCTTTCCCCCCAGCTTGCCATGCTTTGACTTTTCGTACCCAGACATCCTTCCCATCTCAGTGGTTTCGCATCCCAACGATCAGTGACCTATCAATAGGCATTTTGCAGCACAGTGCCCTTCCTTCCTGTATGGGAACTGCTGAGTCACGGCCTGAACCTCTGATTAATCACCTGAGGTGAGCCTTGAGTCAGCCAGAGGAGCACAGGTGAAGGCAATTCACCTGTGCTGCCGGAAGGGGTGGAGCCTGGCTCCACCC
>NW_024963288.1:0-291 GCF_019238085.1 Lagopus leucura | reverse complement strand
GGACCTATTTAAGAGCTGGCTACCAGAGGGGAAGGATCTCTTCTGGAGATCCCATCTTTTGGTATCTTCTGGTGAGCTCAACCCAAGGGTAAGCTCTTCCACTTATTCTCTTTTGTGATTGTTGTCTGCTTTGCCTTACTCTCTTGATTATATTGCGATTATAACATCTTGATATCTATTGATTATACACAATTATATTGTGATTATAGCATCTTGGTTATACACTTCCCAAGGGTCTGCCCGTCCCAGTGGGGATTTGCCATCCCTGCAGTGCATTCTCACCCCAGAGAT
>NW_024963287.1:0-3646 GCF_019238085.1 Lagopus leucura | reverse complement strand
ATTTACATGGCTGTGAACTACTTTATGGCTCCTTTCATGTAGCAGAGGCTTCCTCCCACTTTGAGAATGGCTTTGGCTTAGGTGAGGCTAAGATGTGTTACAGTGTTTACTTCAGGCAGGTGTAGCTAGGAACAAAATAATGTGACTGCACGTGGAATGATTTGCCTTATGGCATTTTATCATTGATGATAGTCCAAAAAGCTACAAAACAATCACTCCTCCTCAAAATTAAGGCGCTTCCAGTTATGGCTTCCCAGATCTTTTCAGGTACAATTCCTTCCTGGTTCTGTGAAATTATTATCAGCCTCTATTTTCAAAAGACAGGTGCCTGTGACAGATAGGTGAATATCTCCAGGAACCAAACTGAAACAATGGAAGGTAGGCACTTAAAAAACAAAAAAATCCCTCACAAAGTCCACCTCAATTGTTCAGTATCTAAATATTTTTCCAAATCTATGTCATGATCCCTAAACTCACTCGAGGAGATGCCTATGTGGTCATTGTCACAGTTGTACGGGTCCCTTTTGAAAGCTGGTGGGGACAGGAAGCCTCCTGTGCATCTCTCAACATCCCTGGCCTTTGGTTATTACTAAAAGGTTTCCAGCTGACCACAGTTCTCTTCAGCTCCTGTTTGATCTTCCATCATCATGAAACACCTGCTGTAAGGTCTTCTTCCCCTTTGGCCTCTGACTGATCACATCTATTTGAGTTTCTGATAGAGAGAATGCTTCTTTGTGCTTTAATGGGAGCAGTGAGGGATTCAACAAAGGACCTTCCTTCCACTTTTAGAAAGAACTTTCACCAAAACGTAACATTAAGACAAAAGCTAGAGAACTGCTTACCATCTCCTTCAATCACACGATTGCAATGGAAACATACATCACCAAACAGCTGAAGAGGAAGGAGAAGCAATGAATTTTTAATGTCATGATTTTATTGACAGTAATTTCTCAACTGCATTTCAATCGCTTTCCTGTTTATTTCTGTTTAAATAAAGGAGAACGATGGCAAGTCTGATTTTGGGTTTCAATTCAATCTTGCATCATCTGATCATCAAAAGTCTTTATAATATTAAAGATGAAAACATTTCCTTACATCTCCTTGACCCTCTACAAATATGGTTTTGTTTTGCTGTTTCCCTAATGCTGAACATTGGAAATTCAGCAATGAAGAGTCACACACACACTTTTAGTAACCATCCAGCTGAACATCTGTACATCCCTTCAACACACAGCTCCTGCCCGGTGTACCTTCTTGCTCTATCATGACTGCAGTGCTATTGCTAACAATGTCATGGCATTTATTGTCTGCAGGGATGCCAGCAGTATTTCAATCACCTGCCCTTCGTCACTGACAGATTTAGGATCCATCTGTAATTAGCAGATGCCTTACAACTCCCACCTGTAATCCTCCCTTATTTATCCAAGCAAAGATGTGTACGTGACACCTTGCACTTGGCTGCCACAGAAGAAAGGTCCATCCATTATGGTGCTCGACTGCACAATCAAGGGAGGCTGGAGGCAAACGGTGCAACTCCATGCATCTCTTCTTTAAATGCAAGTGGTCACTAGGTGGTGCCCTCTGACAAATTTTGCCTTTGTTGGTCTTCAGCAAGTGGATGACAGAGCTGCTTGATGCAGTCTATCTTAACACACAGTCAACTCAGAATTGCAGCTGTAAGGAAGGCCACCCTACACAAAGGCTTTGTGTTAAACCCCAGCTCCTGAGTGGCAAATGGTCTTTATGTTCTTGGGAAAACCTGAGTGTCATCAGCTGCTCTGATCTTAGAGGTGTGTAAAAGCTTGAAACGGCTCAACATAAGAAACCCTAAGCTTGAGGAACAACTAGATTCTGATTAGCCCAGCTTTCCTTTATGAATTACCCACCGTTTTCTTTTTTCAGTGCAAAACTTACCTATAGAGAAACCCATATAAACTGCCTGCAGTGGAACACCTACTAGTTAACTTTATACTCACAGGTGATCATAAGAAAACAATCTCTCTCACTTTCCATCTCCCATTAATAAAATCTGTTGGTGAGTTTAAAAATTGCAGTTTTCAAAAACATGCAACCTTACCTGATTGTAGTGGGTTTCACAATAGGCCAGGCCTTTTCTCTCGTAATGACGATGACCCAGGAATGGCTTCTCACATTTTGCACAAACGAAATGCTATGAAGAAAATTAGGGATTGATTTTGGATTTCTTGTGAATAATGGTGGTTTTTTTTTGAGAAAGCAAACAAACAATCCCTACTGAACAGGACCAAAGCCTTCTGAGTCACTGTGCCATCTTGAAAATAAGAATTACCACTTGTTTTGTGCTTTACATCACTAAAATAACATTCCTTTTGCTGTCTCTTAACATTTCAACCCAAAACTTCCCAAAAAGAAAAAAAAATGCACTGAGGTGGTTCTGATATGTTATTAATGACAGAATAAAGTGAGATCAAATAATTTTCACCACTGTTACATCTTGTGAAGAAAGCACTTGCTGGAGGAGAATTTCACAACAAAGACTGCTTATCTTCATAACTTCAATGGAAGATTAAGAACTAAATCTTGCACATGGACTTGAAATAGGAACTGTCACCTAAACTGCTTTAGAAATATTTACACGGCCAGTAAATGGAAACCACAGAAATATTATAATGCCCACTAGTATTACGTTTGTCACAGAACTTGACGGCCTTTCTGTACCTCCTGCTTCTCACTTGGGGACATTTTCTTCTACATGGACCTTGCAAGGCTTCCTTGGACTGCTGATTTTAGCTCTGCAGGCAGAAGTCTTTTCTCAGTGGAAGATCAGGCACAAGAAGGTTGAAAATGGGGTTAGGAGATGCATTTGCTGACCACTGCTGCATACTTTTCTAATCCTTTCATGGAAACTGATCGGCGACATTCCAGTTAAGTAAGTTAACATTTACATTTGTGAAAGACAACGTGTCAGCTGATGTTTACCTCCACGTGCCACTGTTTGCCCATAGCATTCACCACACGTCCTTCAATTGGTCTTCTACATGCTCCACAGATGGGGACGCCCATTTTGTCATGGCAGGGTAAACAATACAATTCTCCCTTCAGCTCACGAGCATCAGCAGTAAGTTCCTTCCTGTTCAGAAATTCATTAATTGAGAGCATGAATAAAGGGACTGAACAAGTTCAACTCAAGAGCTTCTGTAGACATCATTTAATTTTGAGCACTTGTTTTAGGAACTGTATTTCTACTACAATAATGTATTCAGCAGCATCAAATATGCCAGTTCAATATGATTATTTTTTAAACAAGGCTGATAGATTCCACAGGAAACTAAGAAAAGCCTGCTATGTAGGATGCATCAAATCTCTCTGAAAATAGCTACTGAACTTTTCTCACACAGTTAGAAAGCTGTAGTCATGCCTGCCTTGCATTCTGCCTCTCTTCGCACCAGTATCTTTCTTGGATTTACATAAATGTAACTGAAAGGAAAATGTACTCCTCTGCATTTTCTCCATGATATCAAACATCAGAGAAAGAATAACATAAGCTGACAATAGCACTGGCACAATACTACTGTTGTTTTTCAAGTCAGCCTCTGCTATGATCCTGAAATGACAGCTTCCTTTGTAGTACAAAATAAACAACCAATAACGTGTGCTATATCCTACA
>NW_024963286.1:0-11594 GCF_019238085.1 Lagopus leucura | reverse complement strand
GGCGTACACGCGCCGGCCCTCGCAGCGGCCTCCGCCGTTCGCCTCCGAGCTTGCGAATCGGTTTCCCCCCTCCGCCGGGGCCGGCCCGACCGGTCCGGCGTACGTGAGCCGCCCCGCGCAGCGGCGTGCGCCGTTCGCCGCGGCGCGTGGCGGGGTCGGTCGGTCCCGCGTGCCCGTGCGGCCGCCGCCGCCGCCGCCCCGGAGCGATCGTGCCGCTCGTAAACGGGTAGAGCTCTCCGCCGCTCCCGTACCGCGACGGGAGCGACCCGTAGGCGCCTCCGCCTGCGGTCCGCGCCGCTCGGAGCCGGGCGGACGTTGCCGGCGCGCCGTGCGGTGCCGAGCCGAGCCGCGCCGCGCTGCCCGGCAGCCGCCTCTCCGCGCCTCCGCGGACCGGCCGAGCCTCTCGGAGTCGGGCAGACGGCGCGCAGTCCGGCCGCAGCCGCGGAGCGACTAATGCTGAAGGCAAGCACACACGCTGCCTGGACGAGCAGAAGGGAGAAAGGAGATATCTTGTGATCTGCTAACAGTTTTTAGCTTCCCCTCTGATCTGTAAATGGAAACGCCAACCTGTGGTATGTATTTTTTCTCTTCTCAGAACCAGGAATGTGGAGCATTAAGTCTGGAACTCCCAGTGCACTACATAGAATCACAGAACCGTAGAATGACCTGGGTTGAACAGGAATTCAGTGATATTTTGTTTCATCCCCCCTCCCCCCACCACCATGGACTGGATCATCAACCATTACCCCAGGCTGCCCAGAGCCACATCCAGACTGAATGCTGTGATGTAGAATACTGATAACAAAATGTCATAAAACTAACATTCCAACCCTTATTGCACACCACTGCACCACGCCAAACATATATACCTACATATAAATTCTTCTTTAATTAACATGTAGTAACTCACGTCATTAACAACTTAATAATTAACATGTATTAAACACACACACACACACATATATATATATATATATACACACATGGAATGACTCTCTGCACTCCCCCAAAATCAAATTCCTTTGTGGTACCCACTGAACATTGCAGCATTACAGAAGTTTTCATTGCAGCATCACAGAACGGCCAGGGTTGGAAGGGACCCCAAGGATCACGAATCTCCAACCCCTGCCGCACGCAGGGCCACCAACCTCCACGTTGAATGAGAACCAGGCTGCCTAGGTTCTCATTCCCCACCAACCTGGCCTTGAACACCTCCAAGGATGGGGCATCACAGCCTCTCTGGGCAGCTGTTCAGCACCTCACCGCTGATGGGTAAACATCAGGGCACTGTGTGTCTATAGGGAGCTGTGGGGCACTATAGGGTGCTATGGGGCACTGAGTGTCTATAGGGAGCTGTGGGGCACTGTGTGTCTCCATAGGGCTCTATGGGGCACTGTGTGTCTCTATAGGGCACTATGGGGCACTATGGGGCACTGTGTGTCTCTATAGTGCGCTATGGGACACTGTGTGTCTCTGTAGGGCACTATGGGGCACTGTGTGTCTCTATAGGGCACTGTGGGGCACTTTAGGGCACTGTGTGTCTCTATAGGGCACTATGGGGCACTATGGGGCACTGTGTGTCTCTATAGTGCGCTATGGGACACTGTGTGTCTCTGTAGGGCACTTTAGGGCACTGTGTGTCTCTATAGGGCGCTATGGGGCACTGTGTGTCTCTATAGGGCGCTGTGGGGCACTTTAGGGCACTGTGTGTCTCTATAGGGCACTGTGGGGCACTGTGTGTCTCTATAGTGCGCTATGGGACACTTTAGGGCACTGTGTGTCTCTATAGGGCACTGTGGGGCACTGTGTGTCTCTATAGGGTGCTATGGGGCACAGTGATTCTCCTACAGGAAATGGAGTGGTGAACTGGGAAAGTCAGGAAAATGAAAGGCAACAGGAGGGGTTGAATCAGTTCTGCAATGAAGGTCGGGTACCCAAATGTGGACAGGGTTTGTATTTCTGTGCTCCAGTCGCAGGCAGTATTTTCCGCTGGGCTCTCACAGCCATCTCCCAGTGAACACAGGATGGGCCACAGCTGCTTTACATTGCGTGCTCCCTACTGGCTGCACTGCATTAAGCCGTGCTTTCAGCTGTCTGAGCAGAGTATTGCTCCTCAGGGTATGTTTAAGATGAGTTTCTTACGAAACTCTTCCTCTGCTCCAGGGATGCGTCAGGTTGTATCAGCACGCAAAGCCACAGGTGAATGATCAGGCTGGGGCTCCAGTTCTTCCAAAGTCTGGGGTCCTGCAGGCTCTGTCTCCTGTGAGGATGTACAGGTTGGCAATGAGGCAGGAACTGCTTTGGAAGAGTGTGGGGCGCTTCTGCGGTCTGTCACCTCTGTGGATGTGCCTATGGGAGCTGGGCTTACAAGTGCTTGTAAAGGCCTTCCCACACCCGTTGCACTTAAAGGGTCAGACTCCACTGTGATGGTGGTGGGTGAGGCTGGAACTGCTCGCGAAGCACCTATGTGGTCTCTCTCCTGTGTGGATGTGCTGGTGGACAATTAGGTAGGAACTGCTTCTGAAGCCTCTTGTACACTCATTTCCCTTGGGTCCCACAGACATTGCTTTTAAAAAGTGGCTCACTATGGCCTAATAAGCAATGGAAACCTTCCAAACTGGGGGAAAGCGGGTGGCAGCGGGTCAGATGTTTCAGTGATGAAGATGACGGTGAAAAAAGGGGAAGAAGTTGGGTGGGCAGTTCCACCATCCTAAATACTAGTGAGCACGGCCAAAGGGACGTTAGTGCCTACCTATGAGAGCCTGAAAAAGAATGAATGCGTACGGCAATGGACTGCGTACGTATGTGATATAGGTTGCTTTGTTTAGCCATAGGAATTGGTGCATTAGTTTCAGAACCAATACATTCGTTTAGCAAAAGGAATCCATAGTGATAGTTCTGAAACTTCCCACTTGAGCTTTAGCGAGTGAACTCGTTTTTCCTGACAGTTTTGCACTGGGAATGATCCCGCTTCACAGGAGCGCCGCAGTCAGAATGGACTGTTATCTTTGCAGCCACCAGGTGCAAGGCCTTTTTCCTTGGATATCATATATATTGATCTGGAAATTGCTCATCATGGCCTAACGAGCAACGGAAGTCGTCCAAATTAGGGAGAAACAGCTAGAGGTCAGCCAAAAGTCTGTGATGAAGCTGATGATGGGAAAATGCAGATAAACCAAGTGGTTGTACAACCACCTTAGATGCAACTGCATGCCCAGAAAGACATTAGCATACATTAATGAGTGTGTGAAAAGGAATGAGATCGAATATGTTTGCCAATACGTATATGCATATGTATGTCTTCACTGTTTAAAAGTAGAACCTGAACTCTGAGTGCATGTGCTTGTTTGGATAAGGTGCCAGGCACCAGGAGGAAGAAAGGAATGTTGCTTTCTAATACCACGCTGCAGTTAGAGAGCTTTCTTCCTGGGTTTCAGATGACAAACTGAATCAGATGTAAGCTGCCCATGCTCAGCCCCACTGCACCCCACACAGCAAGCAAGGAAGTGCTGGGCAGGGCCTCCATCTAAGACACCAAACAAGGAAAGATCCTGCAGAGCAGCTGGCTTCAGCCGAGCACCCACATCACACACACAGGTCCGTGGGCAAGGCAAACTGCACATCAGGAGCTGTGGGCAAGGCTGAGCTGCAGCCCCGGGCTCCTCCAATGCAGTCGAGCAGGGGTTAAGTACCTTGGCCTGGGCTCAAACAGAGCCCTGAGCAAGGAGATGGACAGCCTGGGAGTGCGGTCTCGTGCAGGGTGCTCTGGATGTGAAAAGCCTGCAGCAGAGCTCACAGCTCCCTGCACATCAGTGCGAGGAGGGGCTCCCTGCGATGCAGTTAGAACCTGGCTTGAAGCTTGAAGCAGCACTACGGTAGCAAGACGTGCACCAAGGTCATCCTGCAGGCAGGTTCAGGCTGAGGACACTTGGCATCCTCTGCCCTGCACGATTCAAAGGAACCTGGCTGCATGCAACAGAGGTGGCAGCACCCTGCTCTGCACCCAAGGTAAGTGCCCTTCATCGCTTGGCAGAGAAGCAGCAGGGATGTTTCTTTTCCGTCCGAATCTGCAGTTGAAGCAGTACTGGAAAACACAAAGTCCAGCACTGGCCTTGGAAAGTCACGATAAAAGGGAAAAGGAAAGCAGGATCTGCCTCACCTTGCCGTTAGAATGGAGACGGCTGTCAGGACTTCAAAGGGAGCAACTCAGAAAGTAACCGGACTGCAGAAGAGGAGAAGAGCCTGGATGGCTTCAGGTGAGCAGTTTGGGTTCCTGAGCCCTGGTTGAGCCCATTTTGGCCAGAATTTACACAGAAACGTGGGCCACAAACAGGGTATGAGTCTCAGATGTACCTGATTCCTCAAAGTCCCAGTAGCAATTGCCTCTCGGTATTTTCTTTTTAACTGAGGGGACAGATTTATTCTCATTACACTGAACAGATTCGAATTATTCTAATGACCTCTTTTTTTTTGTTTTTTTTTTTCTTTTCTTTTTTTCCTTTCCCCATAGCTCTATGTGCTTTTACCCATTCCCTGACGCTTTGTATGACTGTTCCTGTGCTCCTTTGCCTCCTGCCAGCTGGACAGGGAGTCAGAAGAGGAGACTCAAAGGGCAGTTCAGAACCAACGCTGCTTTACCCCAAGCAGGATCCTGGTTCTGGCTCCATCTGCTGCCCAGCACAGCAGGTTGACTGAGCCTGATAAGGTGCAATGAGGGGAGCAGCTGTATCAGGGTATGTTGCAGTCCAGCTTGCGCACCGAGGGACACAGGAAGGGGTTGGAGCCAGGAAAATGAAGTGAGCAGAGGAAATCAGCGTGTTCTACTGACCTGCTGGCTCTTTAATACAGCATAGCTGGAACTATGCTTCTCCCTCTCCTTCTAACCAGCAAGTTACAAAAATTCCTGCCTTCCTTGACTCATCTAATGCCTCCAAGTTGATAACTTTCATTTCCATCTCCAGCCCTCAAATTCCTTCAGGGCAGGCACGTCCAACTCACAGCCCAGCCCAGCCCATACTGCAGCCTGCCCCCTGCAATTCCCCATCCAGTGATGAGGAACTATGGGGCACTGTGTGTCTCTATAGGGCACTTTAGGGCACTGTGTGTCTCTATAGGGCTCTATGGGGCACTGTGTGTCTCTATAGGGCTCTATGGGGCACTGTGTGTCTCTATAGGGCACTATGGGGCAGTATGGGGCACTGTGTGTCTCTATAGGGCTCTATGGGGCACTGTGTGTCTCTATAGGGCACTTTAGGGCACTGTGTGTCTCTATAGGGCACTTTAGGGCACTGTGTGTCTCTATAGGGCACTATGAGGCACTGTGTGTCTCTGTAGGGCACTATGGGGCACTGTGTGTCTCTATAGGGCACTATAAGGCACTGTGTGTCTCTGTAGGGCACTCATCATTCAGCAACAACCAAACACTGGTGTGTGATTCACACTGAGTTGAAATCAGGACACAGAAAGGGTGCAGCAGAGAATTCACTGCTCCACACATTAATGAAAGTTATATACGTTGGGTGAAACCAGTCTCTGTGCAGCTCTTTACTGCCTTAAAAATCAGCCTACCCTGAATTGACCCCAAGAATACTCTGTCACCCTCAGGTCACCTCAAATGTCTCCCAAGTGAGAAGCATTCACTGATATTGTTAACAATTTCTCTTGGTCTGCATCGGGAGTCACTGCTGCTGGCCCAGACTGATGGCTGGGGACACAGGCACTTGCTTTAGGATTAGTTTTGAGCCGCCCTGTTGAAATACAAACCATCTGCTGGGTTGGACTTTGCTTCATTTCACCACACAAGCCCTTGGGGCTCTGGCCCCCCTACGTC
This sequence comes from Lagopus leucura, assembly GCF_019238085.1. Lineage (NCBI taxonomy): Eukaryota > Metazoa > Chordata > Aves > Galliformes > Phasianidae > Lagopus > Lagopus leucura. The sequence goes on along the minus strand of NW_024963286.1, from coordinate 5,764 downwards.
CCCGTGATGCCCTTTTCCTTCCAGCCAAATTCTCATGGCTGGATCCTTTGGTGATCTCTGGAAGCTGCCAAGTGCAGCATTAAGGTTCCTAGAGGGAAACCTCATCAGAGGGGGGAAAGTTGTATGACACGGCTTAATCACAGTCTAACCCCAAATGCAATTCCTTCTGCGAGTGCTCAGGTGCTTTAGAAATTGGGAGAGTTCCTCCAGTGCACGAGCTGAGGGTCTTGGTGTGTACCTGAGTGCCACAATGGGGCTTTTTGGGACCTCCTGCTCACGTCCCTCATCTCTCCAAGAGATTTGCTTCCCTCCCTGCTCCACATTGGCAAAGGATGACAGGGACAGGAAATGAAACATGCAGAAACCCCGCTGCAGAGCAGCTCTAATCACAGACCCCAAGCAGAACAAGTGCCACAAGCAGCACTTTGAGACAGCGCTGGATGCCCAGAACTGCTTCAAAAACCAGAGGTTCAGAAGGCTCACACCTGCCTGTGCCGGTTCCCCAGGTCTGGCATAAGCCAACGATCACAGCACCAACACCTCCTGACCTTTAACCGAGGTTTATGGCTTCTTCACAGATCTGAACCCCCCCCGAGCCCCCTAAAGCTGTTGCAATTGCCTTGAGACACGTCCCCTCCCAGCCCTGCTACAGGCCAATGCTCAATAGCAGCAACAAGAACAGGGATGGAAGGAGCCATCTCTGTCAAGTCTAAAGATTACCTTCAAAATCTTTGTCCCACAGCCATTAATTTGGGCCAAACCCAACAAACAACACTGCTGGGACCAACAAGACTTACACCAACCTCAGGCTTCAGGATGCCAGGGCACAGGCCTGGGGCTTCTGCTGGCACCATTCACCAGCTGCAGCTGCACCCTGCTGCAATGTGAGGCTCTCTGGGGATATTTGCAATCTGGGGCCCAACTGAGCTACTCAGGGTATCGGTGAAGGAGATCTGATACCTCTTGGGGCAATTTATGCTTTGATGGTGTAATGTGAGACAGGGCAAAGGAGATTTGACACACAAATAGGCAGTCTAGGGATGCAGAGCATATAACGTGGTACACTAGGAGTCGGAGTACCCAGAAGGCAGTTTTGGCCCCCGTGGGGCTATTCAAAGCACCAGGACTGCAGCACGGGACCCACAGCGAGAAATGTGGAGCTCAGGACATCTCTGGGAGCTGAAGCTGGGGTCCAGTGAGGTGACAAGAGCTTGGTTGAGGGCACTTGAGGCTCCTCTTGGGCACCTGGGATGACATTTGGAGATCCTAGGGCTGCAATTCAGGGCCCATTGGGACACTCTGGGGTACAAAGGATGCCTCCTGGGGACACTGCAGGGGATCTGAGACTCTGTAGCTGAAAGTGCGACATTACTGCAGGGACCCAGCCACATGACAGTCATCCCAAAGCCTCCCCACTGCCCCACAGAGCTGCCTCCCATCCAATGCTATCCCACAGAGCCACCAACATGACCCACTGCCAAAAGTCAACCATTTTTTGTATGCAAATGCCATTCCGGCAGGTACAGAGAAGAAATTTGGCAGGTGGAAGGGGTTGTACAGGAGTCAACAGCTGCTTGGGGGGGTGACAGCCAGACCAGGGACACAGCCATCACTCGGTCCAGCGGTGGCCACAGTGCGGGGCTGTGCAGACATAGTAGAGCCTCATGGCATCCTGAAGAGAAGGGGGAGGCGGTGGTCAGAGGAGAGGGATACGAAGGGGTGGCAACAGCAGCTGGGAGGCTGGGGGACTTGGGGGTGGTGCCTCACCTCAGCTCTTGCACTGTGCGACTGGAAGAGAACAGCTTCCTTGTGCCCACACCTGGGGGAGAGAAAGGAAAGCAGTAACACAGGAGGGACGTGGAGCCCCTGCGTGGGGCAGGAACCACAGGAGGGGATGTTAAATAACCCCATAGGGAAGTAAAGGAGCTGTGAGGAGAGTACTGGTGATGGACAGCATATAGCAGAGCCCTGCAGCAGGAACGTGGCAGGGATACCATGCCCCCGACACTGGTAAAGTTGGAGCCCAGGGGGAAAGCAGCAAGGCTGAGGACATCTCTCGGCCCCCTGGAAGCCCCTCACATCCCTGCAGGGGCTCCTGGTCCCCACAGGGATCCCCAAGTCCTCCCCACTTCTGGCAGGGGTGGTCCTCAGTGCGCGGCAGCGTAGGGTCCTGGGAGACATCAGCAATGATCTGCGTGAGCTCACTGTGAGGAGACACCCAGATGGTTAATCAACCTCCTAACGAGCCTCAAGATAGTTAACAACCCTGTCATCTTCCTCATTATGTTCTTATTAATTGCTCTTGAGTTCTTCCACCTGTTCCACTGCCTTCTCCTTATCAATTACTCTCTATTTATTCCTCAATCAATCTTACTAACAATTCCAACTGTTCCTTTATGATTCTTATTAACTGCCTATGAATATATATCCCCTATTAATTTTCTCCATTAATTGCCCTCTGGTCATCTTCCCTTATTACCTATCCTTATTAATTACTCCCCATTTACACCTTGATCACCGTTATTAACCCAATCATTCCATTATCGTCCTTACTATGAACCGATCCACTTTGTTCACTGCTCTCCAGTCAGCCTGCCTTATTACCTCTCACTACCTGCCAAGCACTTTCCTCACTTAATTACCCCCTCGTTAACAACCCCCACCAGTCCTTTTGAAATCGCCGCCCCCCCCCCCCCCCCGTTCACCAGCCTCCACTGATACCCAGAACAGGGACGGCCAATGTGCCAAGGTGGGAGGATCATAGGGGCTGTCTTGTCGGGGGGACGAAGGAGGGGATGGCAGTGGACGGCTCTGTGGGTTGGAATCAGGAGGAAGGGGTGCCGGGGGTGGGTCCCAAGGGGGTCCGCACTCACTCCACTTCATGCGTGATCTTGTTGACGTAGATGCAGCTGCTGTCGGCCTCCTGCTGGTAGTCGCAATTGCGGCACTGGGGGCAGAGATGGGAGTGGGGAGGGTCAAGGCCCGGGCCCAGCTCTGAAGGACGCGGCTCGGGGTGTGCGGGGCCCGTGGGGGGACCGGAGCCGCGGGGCCTCACCGCGTAAAGCAGCACACGGCTCTCCTTGTCCTCCTTGGGGTACAGCATGTTGTTGCTAAAGAGACGCGAATCAGCGCGGGGCCGGAACAGGGCTCGGGCTCGGTCCCGGCCCCGCTCCCGCCTCTCTCACCACTCCTGGCAGAAGCGGATCCCGACGAAACCCGGCTCAGAGGGACCCTCCGACTCCATGACGACTCCGCGCACCGCGACCGACCACGGCGGCTCCGCGGGGACAAAAAGCATCGGAGCGCGGCCGGAAGTTTCCGTGCATGCGCACCGCAACCGACTACGGCGGCTCCGCGGGGTCAAAAAGCATCGGAGCACGGCCGCAAGTCCGCGCGTGTGCCGGAAGCATCTTCCCCATCCGCCCGCGCCTACAGCTGGGCTCTTTGGGTATTGGAATCATTAAGGTTGGAAAAGATAACCAAGATCTAGTCCAACCACCACCGTGCTTCCTCAGCCATGCTGCTAAGTGTCACATCTACACATCCCTTGAAAACCTCCTGGAATGGTGACCTCACCGCTGCCCTAGGCAGCCTGTTCCAATGCCTCTCCACTCTTTCTGTGAATTTTTTTTTTTCCTAATATCCAACATGAAGCTCCCCTGGTACAACTTGAAGCCATGACTTCCAGCTCTTCGCCGTTACCTGAGGAAATAGGCGACTCCCACCTTGGTACAACCTCCTTTCAGGCAGTTGAGCAGAGTGATACGGTCCTCCTGAGCCTCCTCCATATTAAACAACCCAGTTCCCTCAGCTGCTCCCTGTAAAATTTCTGTTCCAGACCCTTTACATCTTTGTTGCACTTCTCTGGACACGCTCTAGGACCTCAATGCCTTTCTTGTAGCAAGGGGCTCAAAACTGCACGCAGTGCTCAAGGTGTGGCAATACCAGTGCTGAGTACATCATCCCCCTGGTCCTGCTGACTACTCTATTTCTGATAGAAGCCAGGATGCCATTGGCCTTCTTGGGCACTTTGCACAGTACTGGCTCATATTCAGTCAACTGTCAGTTAACATTTCCAGATCCTTTTCCTCCCTGCAGCTTTCCTCTGCCCCAAACCTGTAATGAATGCATGGGATTGTTGTGACCACAGTGCAGGACCCGACACTTGGTCTTGGTAAAGGTCATACAGTTAGACTCAGTCCACTGATCTAGCCTGTCCAGATCCGTCTGTAAGGCCTTTCTATCTTCAGGCAGATCAGTACTTCTTCCCAACTTGGTTTCATCTGCAAACTTACTGACGGAACAGTCAATCCCTCTTTCCAGACTGTCAGTAAAGATAATGGGATGCAGACACTGAGGATGTCATCATTCTTGTAATGGGAGAACATGTGGTGCTTTCACAGCATGGCTGTGGTGCCATGTGGGCAGCAGTAGGGCTGGGCTCTTGTAGGCATAGGGTGCTGACAGACCCACAAAGCGGTTGCCAGGAGGTGTCAGCAAGGACAGGCTCTAAAGATTAAATTTATTTCAGTTGCCTTTGTGGTGGATGCATGGTTTTAGCAGAGGCAAATCTTACCTGCGGCCGGTCTTTGCAAGAAAATCAAGAGGAAAAAGAAGAGTTTTGGTTGCTACATTGGAGACCAGGGCTGATTTAAAGACATGCTGTGCTGACACTGAGTGGAGAGTCTGGTTTAATGACAGCAGGTACAGATAGAGCTGAGGGACTGAATGTTTTTGCTGCCTGAGTCTTTACTGAAAGGGACTCCAGGCCTCACTGCTTGGGAAGAGGGTTTAAGGAAGATGACAGAATGCACTGACAGGCATTTCGTGAAAGGCCATGAGGACAAATGCAAATGTTTTCTACAGCAAGACTCTATTTCTGACCGTGGCATAGGCTGGGGCTGCCAGGCTGAGAGCTGCCCTGTGGAGAGGGTCTTGGTGGGCAATAATCTGGAAAGGAGGGCTGCCAGTCTGGGGAGGCCACCAATGTGCCTCACTGGTCGGCATGGTTATTAATTGGCAGTAATTACATTAATCTTCCCCAAATTCTGTCTGTCTTACTTGTGATAGTAATTATGAAGATCTCCATATCCTTGTCTCAACCCATGAGTGAAGACTGTGGCCAGAAGATGGAGGGAAGGCATTATCTACAGTGCTGCCTTCAGATTTCATATCCCCAGCGCAGGAGTGATGTCAGCAAGACAGAGAGGGTGTGAGAAGGATCAAGATAGTCAGGGCTGGAGCTCATCACCTGTCCTGAGGAGAGGCTGAGGGAGATGGATTTGTCCACCTGGAGAAGGGAAAGCAGAAGGGGATCTCATTGCAGCCTGCCAGAACTTACGAGGAGGTGATGGAGAGTACAGACCGTCACCACGACGCACGCTAAATGTGATAAATGAGATGAAAGAGAACATGAAGAGAACAGAGGAGTTGGAAATATCCAAATCATTGCTCAGCATGGTATCTCTGGTAAAGCAAGCAGAAGCGCGCGCAGAAAACAGCATCGTGTCCTTTATGCCCTATTACCTGATGATTACCTCTTCCTCCTCTGGTCCTCGTTGGCTGAGTACTTCAGGTCCACAAATCTTCCTGACGTTTCACTAAACATACGGATACCTGCTGAACATAAATCGCTGCTATCTAAACATGTATATTACAAATTGTTTAAGAAGAAGAAAAATTTGAAGAAAAAATTGAAGAAAAAATTGTTTAAGAAGAAGAAGAGGAAACTTTCATCAGAGGGCTCTGGTGAATACCTTGGGAG